>NW_027077586.1:0-240009 GCF_963924675.1 Phocoena phocoena | reverse complement strand
CAGGAAAACGATTGCAGGGGGTAGACTGGAATTGCCCTGAAAGCATAGGAAAAGAGGCAGAACGTCGACAATGATGCACTTGGCCAAAAAGGGCGTATGCGTTTTTTCCTGAATATATTCAGGAAAAAACGCATACGCCCTTTTTGGCCAACCAAGCAAGCCTGTAAATGAAATCTGCACTACAATGAAGTCTCACTGCCCCCCTGGCAAAAGGGCCATCTGAAAAAAGTGTAAAATCCAGAAAGGTAGGACAGGATATGGAGAACAGGGAGCCTTGTTATGCTGATTGGCAGGATGTAAATTGCCAGCAGCCACCCTGGAGAAGTGTATGGTGTTTCCTGAAACACGAAAGAAACAAAGCAACACAGCCTATGGCACTTCCACTTATGGTCCTATAGCTTACGGAAATTAAAATCAAAAACAGACAGCCACCCCAATATTTGAGACGGCTGTGTTCACAAGAAGCTCGTCTACAGTATCAGGTAAATATCCCAGAAAGCAAAAAATGGATAAAGAACTTGTGGCACGTACGTACAATGCAATATCACTCAGCAATGAAATCTGTGTCATCAGGCCCATAGCGGCATAGTGAGTGGATGCAGGTACGGTGATTCTACGTGAACTACGTCACACAGAAAAAGAAACATCATAAGATATCACGAATACACGGAATGTAAACTTGACTACACATGAACTGAATTACAAAATAGAAAAGGGTCTCAAATTTAGAAAACCAACTAGTGCTTGCTTATGGGGAAAGGTGCCTTGGGGTGCTGCATAAAACCAGAGACTGAAATTAGCACAGATAACTTTCCATAAGCCCAATATGTAATAGACAAGACCTACTCCTTGCTCAACGAAATGGACCCAACACCACATATTCAACGCCTAGGAATATACCTGACTAGGAAGAATCTTAAAACCCATGGATATATATGTCTCCGTAAGAGAATCAAGGGTGTGTACAGCGGCCGAAAGGCAGCAGTGAAAATCCGATAAATCCCATTATCAAAATAAATTTCGAAAACAAAACACAAAGACAGTGAAATAGAGAGCAATTCTTAAATAATTCACTCAGGGCATGTGATGCAACCGGGATTGACCACATCTACACCCAGAGCTGGTTGAGACATAAGGCTGGACACTTCAGGCTGATAGCATTGGTGAGTTTAGGTGAGCAAATGCACACCCTTTGAAGTCATACTGTATGGTACCTATTCCATGGGTCCCAACTCTTCAGGTTCAAGGGATTCTTCCTCCAGCTAAAACATGCATGTGAAACCCACAGTATGGTCCACCGTGTTATGGGGAAATGATTTAAAATGCATCTCAGTTTTCGTATCCTGGTCCTCGGGTTCACCATTCCAGATGATTTACTAACAGTCTCCCTGCTTGGAGAGTCAGTGCCTTTAACCTCCTGTTTGGCACAGCTTGCAATTTCTGTGCAAGATGAACAGGAATAGGGAGAACCAATGAGAGACTAGCTGTAGGTGTCTGCACGGGCAAATGTAACGCTCATTTCCCACCAGGAAGAGGAATTTACCAAAGGCTCAGCATGCCCTGCCCGAAACAGATTAGGGCCTGAAGCAATCCTGCGGTTTTGTGCCCAGTTCACAAGAAAGCGAGTTGAAGAAAGGAGCTCAGGGGCACTGTAATTCACAAACCTGCAGAGTTATAAATGACAGCTATCCTCCAAAAATATATTGAAGTAAGCCTGCGAAGGGGACTTGAAAGCGGGGCAGAATTTCAGGAAAACGATTGCAGGGGGTAGACTGGAATTGCCCTGAAAGCATAGGAAAAGAGGCAGAACGTCGACAATGATGCACTTGGCCAAAAAGGGCGTATGCGTTTTTTCCTGAATATATTCAGGAAAAAACGCATACGCCCTTTTTGGCCAACCAAGCAAGCCTGTAAAGGAAATCTGCACTACAATGAAGTCTCACTGCCCCCCGGGCAAGAGGGCCATCTGAAAAAAGTGTAAAATCCAGAAAGGTAGGACAGGATATGGAGAACAGGGAGCCTTGTTATGCTGATTGGCAGGATGTAAATTGCCAGCAGCCAGCCTGGAGAAGTGTATGGTGTTTCCTGAAACACATAAGAAACAAAGCAACACAGTCTATGGCACTTCCACTTATGGTCCTATAGCTTACGGAAATTAAAATCAAAAACAGACAGCCACCCCAATATTTGGGACGGCTGTGTTCACAAGAAGCTCGTCTACAGTAACAGGTAAATATCCCAGAAAGCAAAATATGGATAAAGAAGTTGTGGCACGTACGTACAATGCAATATCACTCAGCAATGAAATCTGTGTCATCAGGCCCGTAGCGGCATAGTGAGTGGATGCAGGTACGGTGATTCTACGTGAACTACGTCACACAGAAAAAGAAACATCATAAGATATCACTAATACACGGAATGTAAACTTGACTACACATGAACTGAATTACAAAACAGAACAGGGTCTCAAATTTAGAAAACCAACTAGTGCTTGCTTATGGGGAAAGGTGCGTTGGGGTGCTTCATAAAACCAGAGACTGAAATTAGCACAGATAACTTTCCATAAGCCAAATATGTAATAGACAAGACCTACTCCTTGCTCAACGAAATGGACCCAACACCACATATTCAACGCCTAGGAATATACCTGACTAGGAAGAATCTTAAAACCCATGGATATATATGTCTCCGTAAGAGAATCAAGCGTGTGTACAGCGGCATAAACGCAGCAGTGAAAATCCGATAAATCCCATTATCAAAATAAATTTCAAAAAAAAATCATAAAGACAGTGAAATAGAGAGCAATTCTTAAATAATTCACTCAGGGCATGTGATGCAACCGGGATTTAACACATCTACACCCAGAGCTGGTTGAGACATAAGGCTGGACACTTCAGGCTGATAGCATTGGTGAGTTTCGGTGAGCAAATGCAGACCCTTTGAAGTCATACTGCATGGTACCCATTCCATGGGTCCCAACTCTCCAGGTTCAAGGGATTCTTCCTCCAGCTAAAACATGCATGGGAAACCAAGAGTATCGTCCACCATGTGATTGGGAAATGATTTAAAATGCATCTCAGTTTTCGTATCCTGGTCCTCGGGTTCACCATTCCAGATGCTTTACTAACACTCTCCCCGCTTGGAGAGTCAGTGCCTTTAACCTCCTCTTTGGCACAGCTTGCAATTTCTGTGCAAAATGAACAGGAATAGGGAGAACCAATGAGAGACTAGCTGTAGGTGTCTGCACGGGCAAATGTAACGCTCATTGCCCACCAGGAAGAGGAATTAAACAAAGGCTCAGTGTGCCCTGCTGGAAACAGATTAGGGCCTGAAGCAATCCTGCGGTTTTGTGCCCAGCTCACAAGAAAGCGAGTTGAAGAAAGGAGCTCAGGGGCACTGTAATTCACAAACCTGCAGAGTTATAAATGACAGCTTTCCTCCAAAAATATATTGAAGTAAGCCTGCGAAGGGGACTTGAAAGCGGGGCAGAATTTCAGGAAAACGATTGCAGGGGGTAGACTGGAATTGCCCTGAAAGCATAGGAAAAGAGGCAGAACGTCGACAATGATGCACTTGGCCAAAAAGGGCGTATGCGTTTTTTCCTGAATATATTCAGGAAAAAACGCATACGCCCTTTTTGGCCAACCAAGCAAGCCTGTAAATGAAATCTGCACTACAATGAAGTCTCACTGCCCCCCTGGCAAAAGGGCCATCTGAAAAAAGTGTAAAATCCAGAAAGGTAGGACAGGATATGGAGAACAGGGAGCCTTGTTATGCTGATTGGCAGGATGTAAATTGCCAGCAGCCACCCTGGAGAAGTGTATGGTGTTTCCTGAAACACGAAAGAAACAAAGCAACACAGCCTATGGCACTTCCACTTATGGTCCTATAGCTTACGGAAATTAAAATCAAAAACAGACAGCCACCCCAATATTTGAGACGGCTGTGTTCACAAGAAGCTCGTCTACAGTATCAGGTAAATATCCCAGAAAGCAAAAAATGGATAAAGAACTTGTGGCACGTACGTACAATGCAATATCACTCAGCAATGAAATCTGTGTCATCAGGCCCATAGCGGCATAGTGAGTGGATGCAGGTACGGTGATTCTACGTGAACTACGTCACACAGAAAAAGAAACATCATAAGATATCACGAATACACGGAATGTAAACTTGACTACACATGAACTGAATTACAAAATAGAAAAGGGTCTCAAATTTAGAAAACCAACTAGTGCTTGCTTATGGGGAAAGGTGCCTTGGGGTGCTGCATAAAACCAGAGACTGAAATTAGCACAGATAACTTTCCATAAGCCCAATATGTAATAGACAAGACCTACTCCTTGCTCAACGAAATGGACCCAACACCACATATTCAACGCCTAGGAATATACCTGACTAGGAAGAATCTTAAAACCCATGGATATATATGTCTCCGTAAGAGAATCAAGGGTGTGTACAGCGGCCGAAAGGCAGCAGTGAAAATCCGATAAATCCCATTATCAAAATAAATTTCGAAAACAAAACACAAAGACAGTGAAATAGAGAGCAATTCTTAAATAATTCACTCAGGGCATGTGATGCAACCGGGATTGACCACATCTACACCCAGAGCTGGTTGAGACATAAGGCTGGACACTTCAGGCTGATAGCATTGGTGAGTTTAGGTGAGCAAATGCACACCCTTTGAAGTCATACTGTATGGTACCTATTCCATGGGTCCCAACTCTTCAGGTTCAAGGGATTCTTCCTCCAGCTAAAACATGCATGTGAAACCCACAGTATGGTCCACCGTGTTATGGGGAAATGATTTAAAATGCATCTCAGTTTTCGTATCCTGGTCCTCGGGTTCACCATTCCAGATGATTTACTAACAGTCTCCCTGCTTGGAGAGTCAGTGCCTTTAACCTCCTGTTTGGCACAGCTTGCAATTTCTGTGCAAGATGAACAGGAATAGGGAGAACCAATGAGAGACTAGCTGTAGGTGTCTGCACGGGCAAATGTAACGCTCATTTCCCACCAGGAAGAGGAATTTACCAAAGGCTCAGCATGCCCTGCCCGAAACAGATTAGGGCCTGAAGCAATCCTGCGGTTTTGTGCCCAGTTCACAAGAAAGCGAGTTGAAGAAAGGAGCTCAGGGGCACTGTAATTCACAAACCTGCAGAGTTATAAATGACAGCTATCCTCCAAAAATATATTGAAGTAAGCCTGCGAAGGGGACTTGAAAGCGGGGCAGAATTTCAGGAAAACGATTGCAGGGGGTAGACTGGAATTGCCCTGAAAGCATAGGAAAAGAGGCAGAACGTCGACAATGATGCACTTGGCCAAAAAGGGCGTATGCGTTTTTTCCTGAATATATTCAGGAAAAAACGCATACGCCCTTTTTGGCCAACCAAGCAAGCCTGTAAAGGAAATCTGCACTACAATGAAGTCTCACTGCCCCCCGGGCAAGAGGGCCATCTGAAAAAAGTGTAAAATCCAGAAAGGTAGGACAGGATATGGAGAACAGGGAGCCTTGTTATGCTGATTGGCAGGATGTAAATTGCCAGCAGCCAGCCTGGAGAAGTGTATGGTGTTTCCTGAAACACATAAGAAACAAAGCAACACAGTCTATGGCACTTCCACTTATGGTCCTATAGCTTACGGAAATTAAAATCAAAAACAGACAGCCACCCCAATATTTGGGACGGCTGTGTTCACAAGAAGCTCGTCTACAGTAACAGGTAAATATCCCAGAAAGCAAAATATGGATAAAGAAGTTGTGGCACGTACGTACAATGCAATATCACTCAGCAATGAAATCTGTGTCATCAGGCCCGTAGCGGCATAGTGAGTGGATGCAGGTACGGTGATTCTACGTGAACTACGTCACACAGAAAAAGAAACATCATAAGATATCACTAATACACGGAATGTAAACTTGACTACACATGAACTGAATTACAAAACAGAACAGTGTCTCAAATTTAGAAAACCAACTAGTGCTTGCTTATGGGGAAAGGTGCGTTGGGGTGCTTCATAAAACCAGAGACTGAAATTAGCACAGATAACTTTCCATAAGCCAAATATGTAATAGACAAGACCTACTCCTTGCTCAACGAAATGGACCCAACACCACATATTCAACGCCTAGGAATATACCTGACTAGGAAGAATCTTAAAACCCATGGATATATATGTCTCCGTAAGAGAATCAAGCGTGTGTACAGCGGCATAAACGCAGCAGTGAAAATCCGATAAATCCCATTATCAAAATAAATTTCAAAAAAAAATCATAAAGACAGTGAAATAGAGAGCAATTCTTAAATAATTCACTCAGGGCATGTGATGCAACCGGGATTTAACACATCTACACCCAGAGCTGGTTGAGACATAAGGCTGGACACTTCAGGCTGATAGCATTGGTGAGTTTCGGTGAGCAAATGCAGACCCTTTGAAGTCATACTGCATGGTACCCATTCCATGGGTCCCAACTCTCCAGGTTCAAGGGATTCTTCCTCCAGCTAAAACATGCATGGGAAACCAAGAGTATCGTCCACCATGTGATTGGGAAATGATTTAAAATGCATCTCAGTTTTCGTATCCTGGTCCTCGGGTTCACCATTCCAGATGCTTTACTAACACTCTCCCCGCTTGGAGAGTCAGTGCCTTTAACCTCCTCTTTGGCACAGCTTGCAATTTCTGTGCAAAATGAACAGGAATAGGGAGAACCAATGAGAGACTAGCTGTAGGTGTCTGCACGGGCAAATGTAACGCTCATTGCCCACCAGGAAGAGGAATTAAACAAAGGCTCAGTGTGCCCTGCTGGAAACAGATTAGGGCCTGAAGCAATCCTGCGGTTTTGTGCCCAGCTCACAAGAAAGCGAGTTGAAGAAAGGAGCTCAGGGGCACTGTAATTCACAAACCTGCAGAGTTATAAATGACAGCTTTCCTCCAAAAATATATTGAAGTAAGCCTGCGAAGGGGACTTGAAAGCGGGGCAGAATTTCAGGAAAACGATTGCAGGGGGTAGACTGGAATTGCCCTGAAAGCATAGGAAAAGAGGCAGAACGTCGACAATGATGCACTTGGCCAAAAAGGGCGTATGCGTTTTTTCCTGAATATATTCAGGAAAAAACGCATACGCCCTTTTTGGCCAACCAAGCAAGCCTGTAAATGAAATCTGCACTACAATGAAGTCTCACTGCCCCCCTGGCAAAAGGGCCATCTGAAAAAAGTGTAAAATCCAGAAAGGTAGGACAGGATATGGAGAACAGGGAGCCTTGTTATGCTGATTGGCAGGATGTAAATTGCCAGCAGCCACCCTGGAGAAGTGTATGGTGTTTCCTGAAACACGAAAGAAACAAAGCAACACAGCCTATGGCACTTCCACTTATGGTCCTATAGCTTACGGAAATTAAAATCAAAAACAGACAGCCACCCCAATATTTGAGACGGCTGTGTTCACAAGAAGCTCGTCTACAGTATCAGGTAAATATCCCAGAAAGCAAAAAATGGATAAAGAACTTGTGGCACGTACGTACAATGCAATATCACTCAGCAATGAAATCTGTGTCATCAGGCCCATAGCGGCATAGTGAGTGGATGCAGGTACGGTGATTCTACGTGAACTACGTCACACAGAAAAAGAAACATCATAAGATATCACGAATACACGGAATGTAAACTTGACTACACATGAACTGAATTACAAAATAGAAAAGGGTCTCAAATTTAGAAAACCAACTAGTGCTTGCTTATGGGGAAAGGTGCCTTGGGGTGCTGCATAAAACCAGAGACTGAAATTAGCACAGATAACTTTCCATAAGCCCAATATGTAATAGACAAGACCTACTCCTTGCTCAACGAAATGGACCCAACACCACATATTCAACGCCTAGGAATATACCTGACTAGGAAGAATCTTAAAACCCATGGATATATATGTCTCCGTAAGAGAATCAAGGGTGTGTACAGCGGCCGAAAGGCAGCAGTGAAAATCCGATAAATCCCATTATCAAAATAAATTTCGAAAACAAAACACAAAGACAGTGAAATAGAGAGCAATTCTTAAATAATTCACTCAGGGCATGTGATGCAACCGGGATTGACCACATCTACACCCAGAGCTGGTTGAGACATAAGGCTGGACACTTCAGGCTGATAGCATTGGTGAGTTTAGGTGAGCAAATGCACACCCTTTGAAGTCATACTGTATGGTACCTATTCCATGGGTCCCAACTCTTCAGGTTCAAGGGATTCTTCCTCCAGCTAAAACATGCATGTGAAACCCACAGTATGGTCCACCGTGTTATGGGGAAATGATTTAAAATGCATCTCAGTTTTCGTATCCTGGTCCTCGGGTTCACCATTCCAGATGATTTACTAACAGTCTCCCTGCTTGGAGAGTCAGTGCCTTTAACCTCCTGTTTGGCACAGCTTGCAATTTCTGTGCAAGATGAACAGGAATAGGGAGAACCAATGAGAGACTAGCTGTAGGTGTCTGCACGGGCAAATGTAACGCTCATTTCCCACCAGGAAGAGGAATTTACCAAAGGCTCAGCATGCCCTGCCCGAAACAGATTAGGGCCTGAAGCAATCCTGCGGTTTTGTGCCCAGTTCACAAGAAAGCGAGTTGAAGAAAGGAGCTCAGGGGCACTGTAATTCACAAACCTGCAGAGTTATAAATGACAGCTATCCTCCAAAAATATATTGAAGTAAGCCTGCGAAGGGGACTTGAAAGCGGGGCAGAATTTCAGGAAAACGATTGCAGGGGGTAGACTGGAATTGCCCTGAAAGCATAGGAAAAGAGGCAGAACGTCGACAATGATGCACTTGGCCAAAAAGGGCGTATGCGTTTTTTCCTGAATATATTCAGGAAAAAACGCATACGCCCTTTTTGGCCAACCAAGCAAGCCTGTAAAGGAAATCTGCACTACAATGAAGTCTCACTGCCCCCCGGGCAAGAGGGCCATCTGAAAAAAGTGTAAAATCCAGAAAGGTAGGACAGGATATGGAGAACAGGGAGCCTTGTTATGCTGATTGGCAGGATGTAAATTGCCAGCAGCCAGCCTGGAGAAGTGTATGGTGTTTCCTGAAACACATAAGAAACAAAGCAACACAGTCTATGGCACTTCCACTTATGGTCCTATAGCTTACGGAAATTAAAATCAAAAACAGACAGCCACCCCAATATTTGGGACGGCTGTGTTCACAAGAAGCTCGTCTACAGTAACAGGTAAATATCCCAGAAAGCAAAATATGGATAAAGAAGTTGTGGCACGTACGTACAATGCAATATCACTCAGCAATGAAATCTGTGTCATCAGGCCCGTAGCGGCATAGTGAGTGGATGCAGGTACGGTGATTCTACGTGAACTACGTCACACAGAAAAAGAAACATCATAAGATATCACGAATACACGGAATGTAAACTTGACTACACATGAACTGAATTTCAAAACAGAACAGGGCCTCAAATTTAGAAAACCAACTAGTGCTTGCTTATGGGGAAAGGTGCCTTGGGGTGCTGCATAAAACCAGAGACTGAAATTAGCACAGATAACTTTCCATAAGCCAAATATGTAATAGACAAGACCTACTCCTTGCTCAACGAAATGGACCCAACACCACATATTCAACGCCTAGGAATATACCTGACTAGGAAGAATCTTAAAACCCATGGATATATATGTCTCCGTAAGAGAATCAAGCGTGTGTACAGCGGCATAAACGCAGCAGTGAAAATCCGATAAATCCCATTATCAAAATAAATTTCAAAAAAAAATCATAAAGACAGTGAAATAGAGAGCAATTCTTAAATAATTCACTCAGGGCATGTGATGCAACCGGGATTGACCACATCTACACCCAGAGCTGGTTGAGACATAAGGCTGGACACTTCAGGCTGATAGCATTGGTGAGTTTCGGTGAGCAAATGCAGACCATTTGAAGTCATACTGCATGGTACCCATTCCATGGGTCCCAACTCTCCAGGTTCAAGGGATTCTTCCTCCAGCTAAAACATGCATGGGAAACCAAGAGTATCGTCCACCATGTGATTGGGAAATGATTTAAAATGCATCTCAGTTTTCGTATCCTGGTCCTCGGGTTCACCATTCCAGATGCTTTACTAACACTCTCCCCGTTTGGAGAGTCAGTGCCTTTAACCTCCTCTTTGGCACAGCTTGCAATTTCTGTGCAAAATGAACAGGAATAGGGAGAACCAATGAGAGACTAGCTGTAGGTGTCTGCACGGGCAAATGTAACGCTCATTGCCCACCAGGAAGAGGAATTAAACAAAGGCTCAGTGTGCCCTGCTGGAAACAGATTAGGGCCTGAAGCAATCCTGCGGTTTTGTGCCCAGCTCACAAGAAAGCGAGTTGAAGAAAGGAGCTCAGGGGCACTGTAATTCACAAACCTGCAGAGTTATAAATGACAGCTTTCCTCCAAAAATATATTGAAGTAAGCCTGCGAAGGGGACTTGAAAGCGGGGCAGAATTTCAGGAAAACGATTGCAGGGGGTAGACTGGAATTGCCCTGAAAGCATAGGAAAAGAGGCAGAACGTCGACAATGATGCACTTGGCCAAAAAGGGCGTATGCGTTTTTTCCTGAATATATTCAGGAAAAAACGCATACGCCCTTTTTGGCCAACCAAGCAAGCCTGTAAATGAAATCTGCACTACAATGAAGTCTCACTGCCCCCCTGGCAAAAGGGCCATCTGAAAAAAGTGTAAAATCCAGAAAGGTAGGACAGGATATGGAGAACAGGGAGCCTTGTTATGCTGATTGGCAGGATGTAAATTGCCAGCAGCCACCCTGGAGAAGTGTATGGTGTTTCCTGAAACACGAAAGAAACAAAGCAACACAGCCTATGGCACTTCCACTTATGGTCCTATAGCTTACGGAAATTAAAATCAAAAACAGACAGCCACCCCAATATTTGAGACGGCTGTGTTCACAAGAAGCTCGTCTACAGTATCAGGTAAATATCCCAGAAAGCAAAAAATGGATAAAGAACTTGTGGCACGTACGTACAATGCAATATCACTCAGCAATGAAATCTGTGTCATCAGGCCCATAGCGGCATAGTGAGTGGATGCAGGTACGGTGATTCTACGTGAACTACGTCACACAGAAAAAGAAACATCATAAGATATCACGAATACACGGAATGTAAACTTGACTACACATGAACTGAATTACAAAATAGAAAAGGGTCTCAAATTTAGAAAACCAACTAGTGCTTGCTTATGGGGAAAGGTGCCTTGGGGTGCTGCATAAAACCAGAGACTGAAATTAGCACAGATAACTTTCCATAAGCCCAATATGTAATAGACAAGACCTACTCCTTGCTCAACGAAATGGACCCAACACCACATATTCAACGCCTAGGAATATACCTGACTAGGAAGAATCTTAAAACCCATGGATATATATGTCTCCGTAAGAGAATCAAGGGTGTGTACAGCGGCCGAAAGGCAGCAGTGAAAATCCGATAAATCCCATTATCAAAATAAATTTCGAAAACAAAACACAAAGACAGTGAAATAGAGAGCAATTCTTAAATAATTCACTCAGGGCATGTGATGCAACCGGGATTGACCACATCTACACCCAGAGCTGGTTGAGACATAAGGCTGGACACTTCAGGCTGATAGCATTGGTGAGTTTAGGTGAGCAAATGCACACCCTTTGAAGTCATACTGTATGGTACCTATTCCATGGGTCCCAACTCTTCAGGTTCAAGGGATTCTTCCTCCAGCTAAAACATGCATGTGAAACCCACAGTATGGTCCACCGTGTTATGGGGAAATGATTTAAAATGCATCTCAGTTTTCGTATCCTGGTCCTCGGGTTCACCATTCCAGATGATTTACTAACAGTCTCCCTGCTTGGAGAGTCAGTGCCTTTAACCTCCTGTTTGGCACAGCTTGCAATTTCTGTGCAAGATGAACAGGAATAGGGAGAACCAATGAGAGACTAGCTGTAGGTGTCTGCACGGGCAAATGTAACGCTCATTTCCCACCAGGAAGAGGAATTTACCAAAGGCTCAGCATGCCCTGCCCGAAACAGATTAGGGCCTGAAGCAATCCTGCGGTTTTGTGCCCAGTTCACAAGAAAGCGAGTTGAAGAAAGGAGCTCAGGGGCACTGTAATTCACAAACCTGCAGAGTTATAAATGACAGCTATCCTCCAAAAATATATTGAAGTAAGCCTGCGAAGGGGACTTGAAAGCGGGGCAGAATTTCAGGAAAACGATTGTAGGGGGTAGACTGGAATTGTCCTGCAAGCATAGGAAAAGAGGCAGAACGTCGACAATGATGCACTTGGCCAAAAAGGGCGTATGCGTTTTTTCCTGAATATATTCAGGAAAAAACGCATACGCCCTTTTTGGCCAACCAAGCAAGCCTGTAAAGGAAATCTGCACTACAATGAAGTCTCACTGCCCCCCGGGCAAGAGGGCCATCTGAAAAAAGTGTAAAATCCAGAAAGGTAGGACAGGATATGGAGAACAGGGAGCCTTGTTATGCTGATTGGCAGGATGTAAATTGCCAGCAGCCAGCCTGGAGAAGTGTATGGTGTTTCCTGAAACACATAAGAAACAAAGCAACACAGTCTATGGCACTTCCACTTATGGTCCTATAGCTTACGGAAATTAAAATCAAAAACAGACAGCCACCCCAATATTTGGGACGGCTGTGTTCACAAGAAGCTCGTCTACAGTAACAGGTAAATATCCCAGAAAGCAAAATATGGATAAAGAAGTTGTGGCACGTACGTACAATGCAATATCACTCAGCAATGAAATCTGTGTCATCAGGCCCGTAGCGGCATAGTGAGTGGATGCAGGTACGGTGATTCTATGTGAACTACGTCACACAGAAAAAGAAACATCATAAGATATCACTAATACACGGAATGTAAACTTGACTACACATGAACTGAATTACAAAACAGAACAGGGTCTCAAATTTAGAAAACCAACTAGTGCTTGCTTATGGGGAAAGGTGCGTTGGGGTGCTTCATAAAACCAGAGACTGAAATTAGCACAGATAACTTTCCATAAGCCAAATATGTAATAGACAAGACCTACTCCTTGCTCAACGAAATGGACCCAACACCACATATTCAACGCCTAGGAATATACCTGACTAGGAAGAATCTTAAAACCCATGGATATATATGTCTCCGTAAGAGAATCAAGCGTGTGTACAGCGGCATAAACGCAGCAGTGAAAATCCGATAAATCCCATTATCAAAATAAATTTCAAAAAAAAATCATAAAGACCGTGAAATAGAGAGCAATTCTTAAATAATTCACTCAGGGCATGTGATGCAACCGGGATTTAACACATCTACACCCAGAGCTGGTTGAGACATAAGGCTGGACACTTCAGGCTGATAGCATTGGTGAGTTTCGGTGAGCAAATGCAGACCCTTTGAAGTCATACTGCATGGTACCCATTCCATGGGTCCCAACTCTCCAGGTTCAAGGGATTCTTCCTCCAGCTAAAACATGCATGGGAAACCAAGAGTATCGTCCACCATGTGATTGGGAAATGATTTAAAATGCATCTCAGTTTTCGTATCCTGGTCCTCGGGTTCACCATTCCAGATGCTTTACTAACACTCTCCCCGCTTGGAGAGTCAGTGCCTTTAACCTCCTCTTTGGCACAGCTTGCAATTTCTGTGCAAAATGAACAGGAATAGGGAGAACCAATGAGAGACTAGCTGTAGGTGTCTGCACGGGCAAATGTAACGCTCATTGCCCACCAGGAAGAGGAATTAAACAAAGGCTCAGTGTGCCCTGCTGGAAACAGATTAGGGCCTGAAGCAATCCTGCGGTTTTGTGCCCAGCTCACAAGAAAGCGAGTTGAAGAAAGGAGCTCAGGGGCACTGTAATTCACAAACCTGCAGAGTTATAAATGACAGCTTTCCTCCAAAAATATATTGAAGTAAGCCTGCGAAGGGGACTTGAAAGCGGGGCAGAATTTCAGGAAAACGATTGCAGGGGGTAGACTGGAATTGCCCTGAAAGCATAGGAAAAGAGGCAGAACGTCGACAATGATGCACTTGGCCAAAAAGGGCGTATGCATTTTTTCCTGAATATATTCAGGAAAAAACGCATACGCCCTTTTTGGCCAACCAAGCAAGCCTGTAAATGAAATCTGCACTACAATGAAGTCTCACTGCCCCCCTGGCAAAAGGGCCATCTGAAAAAAGTGTAAAATCCAGAAAGGTAGGACAGGATATGGAGAACAGGGAGCCTTGTTATGCTGATTGGCAGGATGTAAATTGCCAGCAGCCACCCTGGAGAAGTGTATGGTGTTTCCTGAAACACGAAAGAAACAAAGCAACACAGCCTATGGCACTTCCACTTATGGTCCTATAGCTTACGGAAATTAAAATCAAAAACAGACAGCCACCCCAATATTTGAGACGGCTGTGTTCACAAGAAGCTCGTCTACAGTATCAGGTAAATATCCCAGAAAGCAAAAAATGGATAAAGAACTTGTGGCACGTACGTACAATGCAATATCACTCAGCAATGAAATCTGTGTCATCAGGCCCATAGCGGCATAGTGAGTGGATGCAGGTACGGTGATTCTACGTGAACTACGTCACACAGAAAAAGAAACATCATAAGATATCACGAATACACGGAATGTAAACTTGACTACACATGAACTGAATTACAAAATAGAAAAGGGTCTCAAATTTAGAAAACCAACTAGTGCTTGCTTATGGGGAAAGGTGCCTTGGGGTGCTGCATAAAACCAGAGACTGAAATTAGCACAGATAACTTTCCATAAGCCCAATATGTAATAGACAAGACCTATTCCTTGCTCAACGAAATGGACCCAACACCACATATTCAACGCCTAGGAATATACCTGACTAGGAAGAATCTTAAAACCCATGGATATATATGTCTCCGTAAGAGAATCAAGGGTGTGTACAGCGGCCAAAAGGCAGCAGTGAAAATCCGATAAATCCCATTATCAAAATAAATTTCGAAAACAAAACACAAAGACAGTGAAATAGAGAGCAATTCTTAAATAATTCACTCAGGGCATGTGATGCAACCGGGATTGACCACATCTACACCCAGAGCTGGTTGAGACATAAGGCTGGACACTTCAGGCTGATAGCATTGGTGAGTTTCGGTGAGCAAATGCACACCCTTTGAAGTCATACTGTATGGTACCTATTCCATGGGTCCCAACTCTTCAGGTTCAAGGGATTCTTCCTCCAGCTAAAACATGCATGTGAAACCCACAGTATGGTCCACCGTGTTATGGGGAAATGATTTAAAATGCATCTCAGTTTTCGTATCCTGGTCCTCGGGTTCACCATTCCAGATGATTTACTAACAGTCTCCCTGCTTGGAGAGTCAGTGCCTTTAACCTCCTGTTTGGCACAGCTTGCAATTTCTGTGCAAGATGAACAGGAATAGGGAGAACCAATGAGAGACTAGCTGTAGGTGTCTGCACGGGCAAATGTAACGCTCATTTCCCACCAGGAAGAGGAATTTACCAAAGGCTCAGCATGCCCTGCCCGAAACAGATTAGGGCCTGAAGCAATCCTGCGGTTTTGTGCCCAGTTCACAAGAAAGCGAGTTGAAGAAAGGAGCTCAGGGGCACTGTAATTCACAAACCTGCAGAGTTATAAATGACAGCTATCCTCCAAAAATATATTGAAGTAAGCCTGCGAAGGGGACTTGAAAGCGGGGCAGAATTTCAGGAAAACGATTGCAGGGGGTAGACTGGAATTGCCCTGAAAGCATAGGAAAAGAGGCAGAACGTCGACAATGATGCACTTGGCCAAAAAGGGCGTATGCGTTTTTTCCTGAATATATTCAGGAAAAAACGCATACGCCCTTTTAGGCCAACCAAGCAAGCCTGTAAAGGAAATCTGCACTACAATGAAGTCTCACTGCCCCCCGGGCAAGAGGGCCATCTGAAAAAAGTGTAAAATCCAGAAAGGTAGGACAGGATATGGAGAACAGGGAGCCTTGTTATGCTGATTGGCAGGATGTAAATTGCCAGCAGCCAGCCTGGAGAAGTGTATGGTGTTTCCTGAAACACGAAAGAAACAAAGCAACACAGCCTATGGCACTTCCACTTATGGTCCTATAGCTTACGGAAATTAAAATCAAAAACAGACAGCCACCCCAATATTTGAGATGGCTGTGTTCACAAGAAGCTCGTCTACAGTATCAGGTAAATATCCCAGAAAGCAAAAAATGGATAAAGAACTTGTGGCACGTACGTACAATGCAATATCACTCAGCAATGAAATCTGTGTCATCAGGCCCATAGCGGCATAGTGAGTGGATGCAGGTACGGTGATTCTACGTGAACTACGTCACACAGAAAAAGAAACATCATAAGATATCACGAATACACGGAATGTAAACTTGACTACACATGAACTGAATTACAAAATAGAAAAGGGTCTCAAATTTAGAAAACCAACTAGTGCTTGCTTATGGGGAAAGGTGCCTTGGGGTGCTGCATAAAACCAGAGACTGAAATTAGCACAGATAACTTTCCATAAGCCCAATATGTAATAGACAAGACCTACTCCTTGCTCAACGAAATGGACCCAACACCACATATTCAACGCCTAGGAATATACCTGACTAGGAAGAATCTTAAAACCCATGGATATATATGTCTCCGTAAGAGAATCAAGGGTGTGTACAGCGGCCGAAAGGCAGCAGTGAAAATCCGATAAATCCCATTATCAAAATAAATTTCGAAAACAAAACACAAAGACAGTGAAATAGAGAGCAATTCTTAAATAATTCACTCAGGGCATGTGATGCAACCGGGATTGACCACATCTACACCCAGAGCTGGTTGAGACATAAGGCTGGACACTTCAGGCTGATAGCATTGGTGAGTTTAGGTGAGCAAATGCACACCCTTTGAAGTCATACTGTATGGTACCTATTCCATGGGTCCCAACTCTTCAGGTTCAAGGGATTCTTCCTCCAGCTAAAACATGCATGTGAAACCCACAGTATGGTCCACCGTGTTATGGGGAAATGATTTAAAATGCATCTCAGTTTTCGTATCCTGGTCCTCGGGTTCACCATTCCAGATGATTTACTAACAGTCTCCCTGCTTGGAGAGTCAGTGCCTTTAACCTCCTGTTTGGCACAGCTTGCAATTTCTGTGCAAGATGAACAGGAATAGGGAGAACCAATGAGAGACTAGCTGTAGGTGTCTGCACGGGCAAATGTAACGCTCATTTCCCACCAGGAAGAGGAATTTACCAAAGGCTCAGCATGCCCTGCCCGAAACAGATTAGGGCCTGAAGCAATCCTGCGGTTTTGTGCCCAGTTCACAAGAAAGCGAGTTGAAGAAAGGAGCTCAGGGGCACTGTAATTCACAAACCTGCAGAGTTATAAATGACAGCTATCCTCCAAAAATATATTGAAGTAAGCCTGCGAAGGGGACTTGAAAGCGGGGCAGAATTTCAGGAAAACGATTGCAGGGGGTAGACTGGAATTGCCCTGAAAGCATAGGAAAAGAGGCAGAACGTCGACAATGATGCACTTGGCCAAAAAGGGCGTATGCGTTTTTTCCTGAATATATTCAGGAAAAAACGCATACGCCCTTTTTGGCCAACCAAGCAAGCCTGTAAAGGAAATCTGCACTACAATGAAGTCTCACTGCCCCCCGGGCAAGAGGGCCATCTGAAAAAAGTGTAAAATCCAGAAAGGTAGGACAGGATATGGAGAACAGGGAGCCTTGTTATGCTGATTGGCAGGATGTAAATTGCCAGCAGCCAGCCTGGAGAAGTGTATGGTGTTTCCTGAAACACATAAGAAACAAAGCAACACAGTCTATGGCACTTCCACTTATGGTCCTATAGCTTACGGAAATTAAAATCAAAAACAGACAGCCACCCCAATATTTGGGACGGCTGTGTTCACAAGAAGCTCGTCTACAGTAACAGGTAAATATCCCAGAAAGCAAAATATGGATAAAGAAGTTGTGGCACGTACGTCCAATGCAATATCACTCAGCAATGAAATCTGTGTCATCAGGCCCGTAGCGGCATAGTGAGTGGATGCAGGTACGGTGATTCTATGTGAACTACGTCACACAGAAAAAGAAACATCATAAGATATCACTAATACACGGAATGTAAACTTGACTACACATGAACTGAATTACAAAACAGAACAGGGTCTCAAATTTAGAAAACCAACTAGTGCTTGCTTATGGGGAAAGGTGCGTTGGGGTGCTTCATAAAACCAGAGACTGAAATTAGCACAGATAACTTTCCATAAGCCAAATATGTAATAGACAAGACCTACTCCTTGCTCAACGAAATGGACCCAACACCACATATTCAACGCCTAGGAATATACCTGACTAGGAAGAATCTTAAAACCCATGGATATATATGTCTCCGTAAGAGAATCAAGCGTGTGTACAGCGGCATAAACGCAGCAGTGAAAATCCGATAAATCCCATTATCAAAATAAATTTCAAAAAAAAATCATAAAGACCGTGAAATAGAGAGCAATTCTTAAATAATTCACTCAGGGCATGTGATGCAACCGGGATTTAACACATCTACACCCAGAGCTGGTTGAGACATAAGGCTGGACACTTCAGGCTGATAGCATTGGTGAGTTTCGGTGAGCAAATGCAGACCCTTTGAAGTCATACTGCATGGTACCCATTCCATGGGTCCCAACTCTCCAGGTTCAAGGGATTCTTCCTCCAGCTAAAACATGCATGGGAAACCAAGAGTATCGTCCACCATGTGATTGGGAAATGATTTAAAATGCATCTCAGTTTTCGTATCCTGGTCCTCGGGTTCACCATTCCAGATGCTTTACTAACACTCTCCCCGCTTGGAGAGTCAGTGCCTTTAACCTCCTCTTTGGCACAGCTTGCAATTTCTGTGCAAAATGAACAGGAATAGGGAGAACCAATGAGAGACTAGCTGTAGGTGTCTGCACGGGCAAATGTAACGCTCATTGCCCACCAGGAAGAGGAATTAAACAAAGGCTCAGTGTGCCCTGCTGGAAACAGATTAGGGCCTGAAGCAATCCTGCGGTTTTGTGCCCAGCTCACAAGAAAGCGAGTTGAAGAAAGGAGCTCAGGGGCACTGTAATTCACAAACCTGCAGAGTTATAAATGACAGCTTTCCTCCAAAAATATATTGAAGTAAGCCTGCAAAGGGGACTTGAAAGCGGGGCAGAATTTCAGGAAAACGATTGCAGGGGGTAGACTGGAATTGCCCTGAAAGCATAGGAAAAGAGGCAGAACGTCGACAATGATGCACTTGGCCAAAAAGGGCGTATGCGTTTTTTCCTGAATATATTCAGGAAAAAACGCATACGCCCTTTTTGGCCAACCAAGCAAGCCTGTAAATGAAATCTGCACTACAATGAAGTCTCACTGCCCCCCTGGCAAAAGGGCCATCTGAAAAAAGTGTAAAATCCAGAAAGGTAGGACAGGATATGGAGAACAGGGAGCCTTGTTATGCTGATTGGCAGGATGTAAATTGCCAGCAGCCACCCTGGAGAAGTGTATGGTGTTTCCTGAAACACGAAAGAAACAAAGCAACACAGCCTATGGCACTTCCACTTATGGTCCTATAGCTTACGGAAATTAAAATCAAAAACAGACAGCCACCCCAATATTTGAGACGGCTGTGTTCACAAGAAGCTCGTCTACAGTATCAGGTAAATATCCCAGAAAGCAAAAAATGGATAAAGAACTTGTGGCACGTACGTACAATGCAATATCACTCAGCAATGAAATCTGTGTCATCAGGCCCATAGCGGCATAGTGAGTGGATGCAGGTACGGTGATTCTACGTGAACTACGTCACACAGAAAAAGAAACATCATAAGATATCACGAATACACGGAATGTAAACTTGACTACACATGAACTGAATTACAAAATAGAAAAGGGTCTCAAATTTAGAAAACCAACTAGTGCTTGCTTATGGGGAAAGGTGCCTTGGGGTGCTGCATAAAACCAGAGACTGAAATTAGCACAGATAACTTTCCATAAGCCCAATATGTAATAGACAAGACCTACTCCTTGCTCAACGAAATGGACCCAACACCACATATTCAACGCCTAGGAATATACCTGACTAGGAAGAATCTTAAAACCCATGGATATATATGTCTCCGTAAGAGAATCAAGGGTGTGTACAGCGGCCGAAAGGCAGCAGTGAAAATCCGATAAATCCCATTATCAAAATAAATTTCGAAAACAAAACACAAAGACAGTGAAATAGAGAGCAATTCTTAAATAATTCACTCAGGGCATGTGATGCAACCGGGATTGACCACATCTACACCCAGAGCTGGTTGAGACATAAGGCTGGACACTTCAGGCTGATAGCATTGGTGAGTTTAGGTGAGCAAATGCACACCCTTTGAAGTCATACTGTATGGTACCTATTCCATGGGTCCCAACTCTTCAGGTTCAAGGGATTCTTCCTCCAGCTAAAACATGCATGTGAAACCCACAGTATGGTCCACCGTGTTATGGGGAAATGATTTAAAATGCATCTCAGTTTTCGTATCCTGGTCCTCGGGTTCACCATTCCAGATGATTTACTAACAGTCTCCCTGCTTGGAGAGTCAGTGCCTTTAACCTCCTGTTTGGCACAGCTTGCAATTTCTGTGCAAGATGAACAGGAATAGGGAGAACCAATGAGAGACTAGCTGTAGGTGTCTGCACGGGCAAATGGAACGCTCATTTCCCACCAGGAAGAGGAATTTACCAAAGGCTCAGCATGCCCTGCCCGAAACAGATTAGGGCCTGAAGCAATCCTGCGGTTTTGTGCCCAGTTCACAAGAAAGCGAGTTGAAGAAAGGAGCTCAGGGGCACTGTAATTCACAAACCTGCAGAGTTATAAATGACAGCTATCCTCCAAAAATATATTGAAGTAAGCCTGCGAAGGGGACTTGAAAGCGGGGCAGAATTTCAGGAAAACGATTGCAGGGGGTAGACTGGAATTGCCCTGAAAGCATAGGAAAAGAGGCAGAACGTCGACAATGATGCACTTGGCCAAAAAGGGCGTATGCGTTTTTTCCTGAATATATTCAGGAAAAAACGCATACGCCCTTTTTGGCCAACCAAGCAAGCCTGTAAATGAAATCTGCACTACAATGAAGTCTCACTGCCCCCCGGGCAAGAGGGCCATCTGAAAAAAGTGTAAAATCCAGAAAGGTAGGACAGGATATGGAGAACAGGGAGCCTTGTTATGCTGATTGGCAGGATGTAAATTGCCAGCAGCCAGCCTGGAGAAGTGTATGGTGTTTCCTGAAACACATAAGAAACAAAGCAACACAGTCTATGGCACTTCCACTTATGGTCCTATAGCTTACGGAAATTAAAATCAAAAACAGACAGCCACCCCAATATTTGGGACGGCTGTGTTCACAAGAAGCTCGTCTACAGTAACAGGTAAATATCCCAGAAAGCAAAATATGGATAAAGAAGTTGTGGCACGTACGTACAATGCAATATCACTCAGCAATGAAATCTGTGTCATCAGGCCCGTAGCGGCATAGTGAGTGGATGCAGGTACGGTGATTCTACGTGAACTACGTCACACAGAAAAAGAAACATCATAAGATATCACGAATACACGGAATGTAAACTTGACTACACATGAACTGAATTTCAAAACAGAACAGGGCCTCAAATTTAGAAAACCAACTAGTGCTTGCTTATGGGGAAAGGTGCCTTGGGGTGCTGCATAAAACCAGAGACTGAAATTAGCACAGATAACTTTCCATAAGCCCAATATGTAATAGACAAGACCTACTCCTTGCTCAACGAAATGGACCCAACACCACATATTCAACGCCTAGGAATATACCTGACTAGGAAGAATCTTAAAACCCATGGATATATATGTCTCCGTAAGAGAATCAAGCGTGTGTACAGCGGCATAAACGCAGCAGTGAAAATCCGATAAATCCCATTATCAAAATAAATTTCAAAAAAAAATCATAAAGACCGTGAAATAGAGAGCAATTCTTAAATAATTCACTCAGGGCATGTGATGCAACCGGGATTTAACACATCTACACCCAGAGCTGGTTGAGACATAAGGCTGGACACTTCAGGCTGATAGCATTGGTGAGTTTCGGTGAGCAAATGCAGACCCTTTGAAGTCATACTGCATGGTACCCATTCCATGGGTCCCAACTCTCCAGGTTCAAGGGATTCTTCCTCCAGCTAAAACATGCATGGGAAACCAAGAGTATCGTCCACCATGTGATTGGGAAATGATTTAAAATGCATCTCAGTTTTCGTATCCTGGTCCTCGGGTTCACCATTCCAGATGCTTTACTAACACTCTCCCCGCTTGGAGAGTCAGTGCCTTTAACCTCCTCTTTGGCACAGCTTGCAATTTCTGTGCAAAATGAACAGGAATAGGGAGAACCAATGAGAGACTAGCTGTAGGTGTCTGCACGGGCAAATGTAACGCTCATTGCCCACCAGGAAGAGGAATTAAACAAAGGCTCAGTGTGCCCTGCTGGAAACAGATTAGGGCCTGAAGCAATCCTGCGGTTTTGTGCCCAGCTCACAAGAAAGCGAGTTGAAGAAAGGAGCTCAGGGGCACTGTAATTCACAAACCTGCAGAGTTATAAATGACAGCTTTCCTCCAAAAATATATTGAAGTAAGCCTGCGAAGGGGACTTGAAAGCGGGGCAGAATTTCAGGAAAACGATTGCAGGGGGTAGACTGGAATTGCCCTGAAAGCATAGGAAAAGAGGCAGAACGTCGACAATGATGCACTTGGCCAAAAAGGGCGTATGCGTTTTTTCCTGAATATATTCAGGAAAAAACGCATACGCCCTTTTTGGCCAACCAAGCAAGCCTGTAAATGAAATCTGCACTACAATGAAGTCTCACTGCCCCCCTGGCAAAAGGGCCATCTGAAAAAAGTGTAAAATCCAGAAAGGTAGGACAGGATATGGAGAACAGGGAGCCTTGTTATGCTGATTGGCAGGATGTAAATTGCCAGCAGCCACCCTGGAGAAGTGTATGGTGTTTCCTGAAACACGAAAGAAACAAAGCAACACAGCCTATGGCACTTCCACTTATGGTCCTATAGCTTACGGAAATTAAAATCAAAAACAGACAGCCACCCCAATATTTGAGACGGCTGTGTTCACAAGAAGCTCGTCTACAGTATCAGGTAAATATCCCAGAAAGCAAAAAATGGATAAAGAACTTGTGGCACGTACGTACAATGCAATATCACTCAGCAATGAAATCTGTGTCATCAGGCCCATAGCGGCATAGTGAGTGGATGCAGGTACGGTGATTCTACGTGAACTACGTCACACAGAAAAAGAAACATCATAAGATATCACGAATACACGGAATGTAAACTTGACTACACATGAACTGAATTACAAAATAGAAAAGGGTCTCAAATTTAGAAAACCAACTAGTGCTTGCTTATGGGGAAAGGTGCCTTGGGGTGCTGCATAAAACCAGAGACTGAAATTAGCACAGATAACTTTCCATAAGCCCAATATGTAATAGACAAGACCTACTCCTTGCTCAACGAAATGGACCCAACACCACATATTCAACGCCTAGGAATATACCTGACTAGGAAGAATCTTAAAACCCATGGATATATATGTCTCCGTAAGAGAATCAAGGGTGTGTACAGCGGCCGAAAGGCAGCAGTGAAAATCCGATAAATCCCATTATCAAAATAAATTTCGAAAACAAAACACAAAGACAGTGAAATAGAGAGCAATTCTTAAATAATTCACTCAGGGCATGTGATGCAACCGGGATTGACCACATCTACACCCAGAGCTGGTTGAGACATAAGGCTGGACACTTCAGGCTGATAGCATTGGTGAGTTTCGGTGAGCAAATGCACACCCTTTGAAGTCATACTGTATGGTACCTATTCCATGGGTCCCAACTCTTCAGGTTCAAGGGATTCTTCCTCCAGCTAAAACATGCATGTGAAACCCACAGTATGGTCCACCGTGTTATGGGGAAATGATTTAAAATGCATCTCAGTTTTCGTATCCTGGTCCTCGGGTTCACCATTCCAGATGATTTACTAACAGTCTCCCTGCTTGGAGAGTCAGTGCCTTTAACCTCCTGTTTGGCACAGCTTGCAATTTCTGTGCAAGATGAACAGGAATAGGGAGAACCAATGAGAGACTAGCTGTAGGTGTCTGCACGGGCAAATGTAACGCTCATTTCCCACCAGGAAGAGGAATTTACCAAAGGCTCAGCATGCCCTGCCCGAAACAGATTAGGGCCTGAAGCAATCCTGCGGTTTTGTGCCCAGTTCACAAGAAAGCGAGTTGAAGAAAGGAGCTCAGGGGCACTGTAATTCACAAACCTGCAGAGTTATAAATGACAGCTATCCTCCAAAAATATATTGAAGTAAGCCTGCGAAGGGGACTTGAAAGCGGGGCAGAATTTCAGGAAAACGATTGCAGGGGGTAGACTGGAATTGCCCTGAAAGCATAGGAAAAGAGGCAGAACGTCGACAATGATGCACTTGGCCAAAAAGGGCGTATGCGTTTTTTCCTGAATATATTCAGGAAAAAACGCATACGCCCTTTTTGGCCAACCAAGCAAGCCTGTAAAGGAAATCTGCAGTACAATGAAGTCTCACTGCCCCCCGGGCAAGAGGGCCATCTGAAAAAAGTGTAAAATCCAGAAAGGTAGGACAGGATATGGAGAACAGGGAGCCTTGTTATGCTGATTGGCAGGATGTAAATTGCCAGCAGCCAGCCTGGAGAAGTGTATGGTGTTTCCTGAAACACATAAGAAACAAAGCAACACAGTCTATGGCACTTCCACTTATGGTCCTATAGCTTACGGAAATTAAAATCAAAAACAGACAGCCACCCCAATATTTGGGACGGCTGTGTTCACAAGAAGCTCGTCTACAGTATCAGGTAAATATCCCAGAAAGCAAAAAATGGATAAAGAAGTTGTGGCACGTACGTGCAATGCAGTATCACTCAGCAATGAAATCTGTGTCATCAGGCACGTAGCGGCATAGTGAGTGGATGCAGGTACGGTGATTCTACGTGAACTACGTCACACAGAAAAAGAAACATCATAAGATATCACTAATACACGGAATGTAAACTTGACTACACATGAACTGAATTACAAAACAGAACAGGGTCTCAAATTTAGAAAACCAACTAGTGCTTGCTTATGGGGAAAGGTGCGTTGGGGTGCTTCATAAAACCAGAGACTGAAATTAGCACAGATAACTTTCCATAAGCCAAATATGTAATAGACAAGACCTACTCCTTGCTCAACGAAATGGACCCAACACCACATATTCAACGCCTAGGAATATACCTGACTAGGAAGAATCTTAAAACCCATGGATATATATGTCTCCGTAAGAGAATCAAGCGTGTGTACAGCGGCATAAACGCAGCAGTGAAAATCCGATAAATCCCATTATCAAAATAAATTTCAAAAAAAAATCATAAAGACCGTGAAATAGAGAGCAATTCTTAAATAATTCACTCAGGGCATGTGATGCAACCGGGATTTAACACATCTACACCCAGAGCTGGTTGAGACATAAGGCTGGACACTTCAGGCTGATAGCATTGGTGAGTTTCGGTGAGCAAATGCAGACCCTTTGAAGTCATACTGCATGGTACCCATTCCATGGGTCCCAACTCTCCAGGTTCAAGGGATTCTTCCTCCAGCTAAAACATGCATGGGAAACCAAGAGTATCGTCCACCATGTGATTGGGAAATGATTTAAAATGCATCTCAGTTTTCGTATCCTGGTCCTCGGGTTCACCATTCCAGATGCTTTACTAACACTCTCCCCGCTTGGAGAGTCAGTGCCTTTAACCTCCTCTTTGGCACAGCTTGCAATTTCTGTGCAAAATGAACAGGAATAGGGAGAACCAATGAGAGACTAGCTGTAGGTGTCTGCACGGGCAAATGTAACGCTCATTGCCCACCAGGAAGAGGAATTAAACAAAGGCTCAGTGTGCCCTGCTGGAAAGAGATTAGGGCCTGAAGCAATCCTGCGGTTTTGTGCCCAGCTCACAAGAAAGCGAGTTGAAGAAAGGAGCTCAGGGGCACTGTAATTCACAAACCTGCAGAGTTATAAATGACAGCTTTCCTCCAAAAATATATTGAAGTAAGCCTGCGAAGGGGACTTGAAAGCGGGGCAGAATTTCAGGAAAACGATTGCAGGGGGTAGACTGGAATTGCCCTGAAAGCATAGGAAAAGAGGCAGAACGTCGACAATGATGCACTTGGCCAAAAAGGGCGTATGCGTTTTTTCCTGAATATATTCAGGAAAAAACGCATACGCCCTTTTTGGCCAACCAAGCAAGCCTGTAAAGGAAATCTGCACTACAATGAAGTCTCACTGCCCCCCTGGCAAAAGGGCCATCTGAAAAAAGTGTAAAATCCAGAAAGGTAGGACAGGATATGGAGAACAGGGAGCCTTGTTATGCTGATTGGCAGGATGTAAATTGCCAGCAGCCACCCTGGAGAAGTGTATGGTGTTTCCTGAAACACGAAAGAAACAAAGCAACACAGCCTATGGCACTTCCACTTATGGTCCTATAGCTTACGGAAATTAAAATCAAAAACAGACAGCCACCCCAATATTTGAGACGGCTGTGTTCACAAGAAGCTCGTCTACAGTATCAGGTAAATATCCCAGAAAGCAAAAAATGGATAAAGAACTTGTGGCACGTACGTACAATGCAATATCACTCAGCAATGAAATCTGTGTCATCAGGCCCATAGCGGCATAGTGAGTGGATGCAGGTACGGTGATTCTACGTGAACTACGTCACACAGAAAAAGAAACATCATAAGATATCACGAATACACGGAATGTAAACTTGACTACACATGAACTGAATTACAAAATAGAAAAGGGTCTCAAATTTAGAAAACCAACTAGTGCTTGCTTATGGGGAAAGGTGCCTTGGGGTGCTGCATAAAACCAGAGACTGAAATTAGCACAGATAACTTTCCATAAGCCCAATATGTAATAGACAAGACCTATTCCTTGCTCAACGAAATGGACCCAACACCACATATTCAACGCCTAGGAATATACCTGACTAGGAAGAATCTTAAAACCCATGGATATATATGTCTCCGTAAGAGAATCAAGGGTGTGTACAGCGGCCGAAAGGCAGCAGTGAAAATCCGATAAATCCCATTATCAAAATAAATTTCGAAAACAAAACACAAAGACAGTGAAATAGAGAGCAATTCTTAAATAATTCACTCAGGGCATGTGATGCAACCGGGATTGACCACATCTACACCCAGAGCTGGTTGAGACATAAGGCTGGACACTTCAGGCTGATAGCATTGGTGAGTTTCGGTGAGCAAATGCACACCCTTTGAAGTCATACTGTATGGTACCTATTCCATGGGTCCCAACTCTTCAGGTTCAAGGGATTCTTCCTCCAGCTAAAACATGCATGTGAAACCCACAGTATGGTCCACCGTGTTATGGGGAAATGATTTAAAATGCATCTCAGTTTTCGTATCCTGGTCCTCGGGTTCACCATTCCAGATGATTTACTAACAGTCTCCCTGCTTGGAGAGTCAGTGCCTTTAACCTCCTGTTTGGCACAGCTTGCAATTTCTGTGCAAGATGAACAGGAATAGGGAGAACCAATGAGAGACTAGCTGTAGGTGTCTGCACGGGCAAATGTAACGCTCATTTCCCACCAGGAAGAGGAATTTACCAAAGGCTCAGCATGCCCTGCCCGAAACAGATTAGGGCCTGAAGCAATCCTGCGGTTTTGTGCCCAGTTCACAAGAAAGCGAGTTGAAGAAAGGAGCTCAGGGGCACTGTAATTCACAAACCTGCAGAGTTATAAATGACAGCTATCCTCCAAAAATATATTGAAGTAAGCCTGCGAAGGGGACTTGAAAGCGGGGCAGAATTTCAGGAAAACGATTGCAGGGGGTAGACTGGAATTGCCCTGAAAGCATAGGAAAAGAGGCAGAACGTCGACAATGATGCACTTGGCCAAAAAGGGCGTATGCGTTTTTTCCTGAATATATTCAGGAAAAAACGCATACGCCCTTTTTGGCCAACCAAGCAAGCCTGTAAAGGAAATCTGCACTACAATGAAGTCTCACTGCCCCCCGGGCAAGAGGGCCATCTGAAAAAAGTGTAAAATCCAGAAAGGTAGGACAGGATATGGAGAACAGGGAGCCTTGTTATGCTGATTGGCAGGATGTAAATTGCCAGCAGCCAGCCTGGAGAAGTGTATGGTGTTTCCTGAAACACGAAAGAAACAAAGCAACACAGCCTATGGCACTTCCACTTATGGTCCTATAGCTTACGGAAATTAAAATCAAAAACAGACAGCCACCCCAATATTTGAGATGGCTGTGTTCACAAGAAGCTCGTCTACAGTATCAGGTAAATATCCCAGAAAGCAAAAAATGGATAAAGAACTTGTGGCACGTACGTACAATGCAATATCACTCAGCAATGAAATCTGTGTCATCAGGCCCATAGCGGCATAGTGAGTGGATGCAGGTACGGTGATTCTACGTGAACTACGTCACACAGAAAAAGAAACATCATAAGATATCACGAATACACGGAATGTAAACTTGACTACACATGAACTGAATTACAAAACAGAACAGGGTCTCAAATTTAGAAAACCAACTAGTGCTTGCTTATGGGGAAAGGTGCCTTGGGGTGCTGCATAAAACCAGAGACTGAAATTAGCACAGATAACTTTCCATAAGCCCAATATGTAATAGACAAGACCTACTCCTTGCTCAACGAAATGGACCCAACACCACATATTCAACGCCTAGGAATATACCTGACTAGGAAGAATCTTAAAACCCATGGATATATATGTCTCCGTAAGAGAATCAAGGGTGTGTACAGCGGCCGAAAGGCAGCAGTGAAAATCCGATAAATCCCATTATCAAAATAAATTTCGAAAACAAAACACAAAGACAGTGAAATAGAGAGCAATTCTTAAATAATTCACTCAGGGCATGTGATGCAACCGGGATTGACCACATCTACACCCAGAGCTGGTTGAGACATAAGGCTGGACACTTCAGGCTGATAGCATTGGTGAGTTTAGGTGAGCAAATGCACACCCTTTGAAGTCATACTGTATGGTACCTATTCCATGGGTCCCAACTCTTCAGGTTCAAGGGATTCTTCCTCCAGCTAAAACATGCATGTGAAACCCACAGTATGGTCCACCGTGTTATGGGGAAATGATTTAAAATGCATCTCAGTTTTCGTATCCTGGTCCTCGGGTTCACCATTCCAGATGATTTACTAACAGTCTCCCTGCTTGGAGAGTCAGTGCCTTTAACCTCCTGTTTGGCACAGCTTGCAATTTCTGTGCAAGATGAACAGGAATAGGGAGAACCAATGAGAGACTAGCTGTAGGTGTCTGCACGGGCAAATGTAACGCTCATTTCCCACCAGGAAGAGGAATTTACCAAAGGCTCAGCATGCCCTGCCCGAAACAGATTAGGGCCTGAAGCAATCCTGCGGTTTTGTGCCCAGTTCACAAGAAAGCGAGTTGAAGAAAGGAGCTCAGGGGCACTGTAATTCACAAACCTGCAGAGTTATAAATGACAGCTATCCTCCAAAAATATATTGAAGTAAGCCTGCGAAGGGGACTTGAAAGCGGGGCAGAATTTCAGGAAAACGATTGCAGGGGGTAGACTGGAATTGCCCTGAAAGCATAGGAAAAGAGGCAGAACGTCGACAATGATGCACTTGGCCAAAAAGGGCGTATGCGTTTTTTCCTGAATATATTCAGGAAAAAACGCATACGCCCTTTTTGGCCAACCAAGCAGGCCTGTAAAGGAAATCTGCACTACAATGAAGTCTCACTGCCCCCCGGGCAAGAGGGCCATCTGAAAAAAGTGTAAAATCCAGAAAGGTAGGACAGGATATGGAGAACAGGGAGCCTTGTTATGCTGATTGGCAGGATGTAAATTGCCAGCAGCCAGCCTGGAGAAGTGTATGGTGTTTCCTGAAACACATAAGAAACAAAGCAACACAGTCTATGGCACTTCCACTTATGGTCCTATAGCTTACGGAAATTAAAATCAAAAACAGACAGCCACCCCAATATTTGGGACGGCTGTGTTCACAAGAAGCTCGTCTACAGTAACAGGTAAATATCCCAGAAAGCAAAATATGGATAAAGAAGTTGTGGCACGTACGTACAATGCAATATCACTCAGCAATGAAATCTGTGTCATCAGGCCCGTAGCGGCATAGTGAGTGGATGCAGGTACGGTGATTCTACGTGAACTACGTCACACAGAAAAAGAAACATCATAAGATATCACTAATACACGGAATGTAAACTTGACTACACATGAACTGAATTACAAAACAGAACAGGGTCTCAAATTTAGAAAACCAACTAGTGCTTGCTTATGGGGAAAGGTGCGTTGGGGTGCTTCATAAAACCAGAGACTGAAATTAGCACAGATAACTTTCCATAAGCCAAATATGTAATAGACAAGACCTACTCCTTGCTCAACGAAATGGACCCAACACCACATATTCAACGCCTAGGAATATACCTGACTAGGAAGAATCTTAAAACCCATGGATATATATGTCTCCGTAAGAGAATCAAGCGTGTGTACAGCGGCATAAACGCAGCAGTGAAAATCCGATAAATCCCATTATCAAAATAAATTTCAAAAAAAAATCATAAAGACAGTGAAATAGAGAGCAATTCTTAAATAATTCACTCAGGGCATGTGATGCAACCGGGATTGAACACATCTACACCCAGAGCTGGTTGAGACATAAGGCTGGACACTTCAGGCTGATAGCATTGGTGAGTTTCGGTGAGCAAATGCAGACCCTTTGAAGTCATACTGCATGGTACCCATTCCATGGGTCCCAACTCTCCAGGTTCAAGGGATTCTTCCTCCAGCTAAAACATGCATGGGAAACCAAGAGTATCGTCCACCATGTGATTGGGAAATGATTTAAAATGCATCTCAGTTTTCGTATCCTGGTCCTCGGGTTCACCATTCCAGATGCTTTACTAACACTCTCCCCGCTTGGAGAGTCAGTGCCTTTAACCTCCTCTTTGGCACAGCTTGCAATTTCTGTGCAAAATGAACAGGAATAGGGAGAACCAATGAGAGACTAGCTGTAGGTGTCTGCACGGGCAAATGTAACGCTCATTGCCCACCAGGAAGAGGAATTAAACAAAGGCTCAGTGTGCCCTGCTGGAAACAGATTAGGGCCTGAAGCAATCAGGCGGTTTTGTGCCCAGCTCACAAGAAAGCGAGTTGAAGAAAGGAGCTCAGGGGCACTGTAATTCACAAACCTGCAGAGTTATAAATGACAGCTTTCCTCCAAAAATATATTGAAGTAAGCCTGCGAAGGGGACTTGAAAGAGGGGCAGAATTTCAGGAAAACGATTGCAGGGGGTAGACTGGAATTGCCCTGAAAGCATAGGAAAAGAGGCAGAACGTCGACAATGATGCACTTGGCCAAAAAGGGCGTATGCGTTTTTTCCTGAATATATTCAGGAAAAAACGCATACGCCCTTTTTGGCCAACCAAGCAAGCCTGTAAATGAAATCTGCACTACAATGAAGTCTCACTGCCCCCCTGGCAAAAGGGCCATCTGAAAAAAGTGTAAAATCCAGAAAGGTAGGACAGGATATGGAGAACAGGGAGCCTTGTTATGCTGATTGGCAGGATGTAAACTGCCAGCAGCCACCCTGGAGAAGTGTATGGTGTTTCCTGAAACACGAAAGAAACAAAGCAACACAGCCTATGGCACTTCCACTTATGGTCCTATAGCTTACGGAAATTAAAATCAAAAACAGACAGCCACCCCAATATTTGAGACGGCTGTGTTCACAAGAAGCTCGTCTACAGTATCAGGTAAATATCCCAGAAAGCAAAAAATGGATAAAGAACTTGTGGCACGTACGTACAATGCAATATCACTCAGCAATGAAATCTGTGTCATCAGGCCCATAGCGGCATAGTGAGTGGATGCAGGTACGGTGATTCTACGTGAACTACGTCACACAGAAAAAGAAACATCATAAGATATCACGAATACACGGAATGTAAACTTGACTACACATGAACTGAATTACAAAATAGAAAAGGGTCTCAAATTTAGAAAACCAACTAGTGCTTGCTTATGGGGAAAGGTGCCTTGGGGTGCTGCATAAAACCAGAGACTGAAATTAGCACAGATAACTTTCCATAAGCCCAATATGTAATAGACAAGACCTACTCCTTGCTCAACGAAATGGACCCAACACCACATATTCAACGCCTAGGAATATACCTGACTAGGAAGAATCTTAAAACCCATGGATATATATGTCTCCGTAAGAGAATCAAGGGTGTGTACAGCGGCCGAAAGGCAGCAGTGAAAATCCGATAAATCCCATTATCAAAATAAATTTCGAAAACAAAACACAAAGACAGTGAAATAGAGAGCAATTCTTAAATAATTCACTCAGGGCATGTGATGCAACCGGGATTGACCACATCTACACCCAGAGCTGGTTGAGACATAAGGCTGGACACTTCAGGCTGATAGCATTGGTGAGTTTAGGTGAGCAAATGCACACCCTTTGAAGTCATACTGTATGGTACCTATTCCATGGGTCCCAACTCTTCAGGTTCAAGGGATTCTTCCTCCAGCTAAAACATGCATGTGAAACCCACAGTATGGTCCACCGTGTTATGGGGAAATGATTTAAAATGCATCTCAGTTTTCGTATCCTGGTCCTCGGGTTCACCATTCCAGATGATTTACTAACAGTCTCCCTGCTTGGAGAGTCAGTGCCTTTAACCTCCTGTTTGGCACAGCTTGCAATTTCTGTGCAAGATGAACAGGAATAGGGAGAACCAATGAGAGACTAGCTGTAGGTGTCTGCACGGGCAAATGTAACGCTCATTTCCCACCAGGAAGAGGAATTTACCAAAGGCTCAGCATGCCCTGCCCGAAACAGATTAGGGCCTGAAGCAATCCTGCGGTTTTGTGCCCAGTTCACAAGAAAGCGAGTTGAAGAAAGGAGCTCAGGGGCACTGTAATTCACAAACCTGCAGAGTTATAAATGACAGCTATCCTCCAAAAATATATTGAAGTAAGCCTGCGAAGGGGACTTGAAAGCGGGGCAGAATTTCAGGAAAACGATTGCAGGGGGTAGACTGGAATTGCCCTGAAAGCATAGGAAAAGAGGCAGAACGTCGACAATGATGCACTTGGCCAAAAAGGGCGTATGCGTTTTTTCCTGAATATATTCAGGAAAAAACGCATACGCCCTTTTTGGCCAACCAAGCAAGCCTGTAAAGGAAATCTGCACTACAATGAAGTCTCACTGCCCCCCGGGCAAGAGGGCCATCTGAAAAAAGTGTAAAATCCAGAAAGGTAGGACAGGATATGGAGAACAGGGAGCCTTGTTATGCTGATTGGCAGGATGTAAATTGCCAGCAGCCAGCCTGGAGAAGTGTATGGTGTTTCCTGAAACACATAAGAAACAAAGCAACACAGTCTATGGCACTTCCACTTATGGTCCTATAGCTTACGGAAATTAAAATCAAAAACAGACAGCCACCCCAATATTTGGGACGGCTGTGTTCACAAGAAGCTCGTCTACAGTATCAGGTAAATATCCCAGAAAGCAAAATATGGATAAAGAAGTTGTGGCACGTACGTACAATGCAATATCACTCAGCAATGAAATCTGTGTCATCAGGCCCGTAGCGGCATAGTGAGTGGATGCAGGTACGGTGATTCTATGTGAACTACGTCACACAGAAAAAGAAACATCATAAGATATCACTAATACACGGAATGTAAACTTGACTACACATGAACTGAATTACAAAACAGAACAGGGTCTCAAATTTAGAAAACCAACTAGTGCTTGCTTATGGGGAAAGGTGCGTTGGGGTGCTTCATAAAACCAGAGACTGAAATTAGCACAGATAACTTTCCATAAGCCAAATATGTAATAGACAAGACCTACTCCTTGCTCAACGAAATGGACCCAACACCACATATTCAACGCCTAGGAATATACCTGACTAGGAAGAATCTTAAAACCCATGGATATATATGTCTCCGTAAGAGAATCAAGCGTGTGTACAGCGGCATAAACGCAGCAGTGAAAATCCGATAAATCCCATTATCAAAATAAATTTCAAAAAAAAATCATAAAGACCGTGAAATAGAGAGCAATTCTTAAATAATTCACTCAGGGCATGTGATGCAACCGGGATTTAACACATCTACACCCAGAGCTGGTTGAGACATAAGGCTGGACACTTCAGGCTGATAGCATTGGTGAGTTTCGGTGAGCAAATGCAGACCCTTTGAAGTCATACTGCATGGTACCCATTCCATGGGTCCCAACTCTCCAGGTTCAAGGGATTCTTCCTCCAGCTAAAACATGCATGGGAAACCAAGAGTATCGTCCACCATGTGATTGGGAAATGATTTAAAATGCATCTCAGTTTTCGTATCCTGGTCCTCGGGTTCACCATTCCAGATGCTTTACTAACACTCTCCCCGCTTGGAGAGTCAGTGCCTTTAACCTCCTCTTTGGCACAGCTTGCAATTTCTGTGCAAAATGAACAGGAATAGGGAGGACCAATGAGAGACTAGCTGTAGGTGTCTGCAGGGGCAAATGTAACGCTCATTGCCCACCAGGAAGAGGAATTAAACAAAGGCTCAGTGTGCCCTGCTGGAAACAGATTAGGGCCTGAAGCAATCCTGCGGTTTTGTGCCCAGCTCACAAGAAAGCGAGTTGAAGAAAGGAGCTCAGGGGCACTGTAATTCACAAACCTGCAGAGTTATAAATGACAGCTTTCCTCCAAAAATATATTGAAGTAAGCCTGCGAAGGGGACTTGAAAGCGGGGCAGAATTTCAGGAAAACGATTGCAGGGGGTAGACTGGAATTGCCCTGAAAGCATAGGAAAAGAGGCAGAACGTCGACAATGATGCACTTGGCCAAAAAGGGCGTATGCGTTTTTTCCTGAATATATTCAGGAAAAAACGCATACGCCCTTTTTGGCCAACCAAGCAAGCCTGTAAATGAAATCTGCACTACAATGAAGTCTCACTGCCCCCCTGGCAAAAGGGCCATCTGAAAAAAGTGTAAAATCCAGAAAGGTAGGACAGGATATGGAGAACAGGGAGCCTTGTTATGCTGATTGGCAGGATGTAAATTGCCAGCAGCCACCCTGGAGAAGTGTATGGTGTTTCCTGAAACACGAAAGAAACACAGCCTATGGCACTTCCACTTATGGTCCTATAGCTTACGGAAATTAAAATCAAAAACAGACAGCCACCCCAATATTTGAGACGGCTGTGTTCACAAGAAGCTCGTCTACAGTATCAGGTAAATATCCCAGAAAGCAAAAAATGGATAAAGAACTTGTGGCACGTACGTACAATGCAATATCACTCAGCAATGAAATCTGTGTCATCAGGCCCATAGCGGCATAGTGAGTGGATGCAGGTACGGTGATTCTACGTGAACTACGTCACACAGAAAAAGAAACATCATAAGATATCACGAATACACGGAATGTAAACTTGACTACACATGAACTGAATTACAAAATAGAAAAGGGTCTCAAATTTAGAAAACCAACTAGTGCTTGCTTATGGGGAAAGGTGCCTTGGGGTGCTGCATAAAACCAGAGACTGAAATTAGCACAGATAACTTTCCATAAGCCCAATATGTAATAGACAAGACCTATTCCTTGCTCAACGAAATGGACCCAACACCACATATTCAACGCCTAGGAATATACCTGACTAGGAAGAATCTTAAAACCCATGGATATATATGTCTCCGTAAGAGAATCAAGGGTGTGTACAGCGGCCGAAAGGCAGCAGTGAAAATCCGATAAATCCCATTATCAAAATAAATTTCGAAAACAAAACACAAAGACAGTGAAATAGAGAGCAATTCTTAAATAATTCACTCAGGGCATGTGATGCAACCGGGATTGACCACATCTACACCCAGAGCTGGTTGAGACATAAGGCTGGACACTTCAGGCTGATAGCATTGGTGAGTTTCGGTGAGCAAATGCACACCCTTTGAAGTCATACTGTATGGTACCTATTCCATGGGTCCCAACTCTTCAGGTTCAAGGGATTCTTCCTCCAGCTAAAACATGCATGTGAAACCCACAGTATGGTCCACCGTGTTATGGGGAAATGATTTAAAATGCATCTCAGTTTTCGTATCCTGGTCCTCGGGTTCACCATTCCAGATGATTTACTAACAGTCTCCCTGCTTGGAGAGTCAGTGCCTTTAACCTCCTGTTTGGCACAGCTTGCAATTTCTGTGCAAGATGAACAGGAATAGGGAGAACCAATGAGAGACTAGCTGTAGGTGTCTGCACGGGCAAATGTAACGCTCATTTCCCACCAGGAAGAGGAATTTACCAAAGGCTCAGCATGCCCTGCCCGAAACAGATTAGGGCCTGAAGCAATCCTGCGGTTTTGTGCCCAGTTCACAAGAAAGCGAGTTGAAGAAAGGAGCTCAGGGGCACTGTAATTCACAAACCTGCAGAGTTATAAATGACAGCTATCCTCCAAAAATATATTGAAGTAAGCCTGCGAAGGGGACTTGAAAGCGGGGCAGAATTTCAGGAAAACGATTGCAGGGGGTAGACTGGAATTGCCCTGAAAGCATAGGAAAAGAGGCAGAACGTCGACAATGATGCACTTGGCCAAAAAGGGCATATGCGTTTTTTCCTGAATATATTCAGGAAAAAACGCATACGCCCTTTTTGGCCAACCAAGCAAGCCTGTAAAGGAAATCTGCACTACAATGAAGTCTCACTGCCCCCCGGGCAAGAGGGCCATCTGAAAAAAGTGTAAAATCCAGAAAGGTAGGCCAGGATATGGAGAACAGGGAGCCTTGTTATGCTGATTGGCAGGATGTAAATTGCCAGCAGCCAGCCTGGAGAAGTGTATGGTGTTTCCTGAAACACATAAGAAACAAAGCAACACAGTCTATGGCACTTCCACTTATGGTCCTATAGCTTACGGAAATTAAAATCAAAAACAGACAGCCACCCCAATATTTGGGACGGCTGTGTTCACAAGAAGCTCGTCTACAGTATCAGGTAAATATCCCAGAAAGCAAAAAATGGATAAAGAACTTGTGGCACGTACGTGCAATGCAGTATCACTCAGCAATGAAATCTGTGTCATCAGGCACGTAGCGGCATAGTGAGTGGATGCATGTACGGTGATTCTACGTGAACTACGTCACACAGAAAAAGAAACATCATAAGATATCACTAATACACGGAATGTAAACTTGACTACACATGAACTGAATTACAAAACAGAACAGGGTCTCAAATTTAGAAAACCAACTAGTGCTTGCTTATGGGGAAAGGTGCGTTGGGGTGCTTCATAAAACCAGAGACTGAAATTAGCACAGATAACTTTCCATAAGCCAAATATGTAATAGACAAGACCTACTCCTTGCTCAACGAAATGGACCCAACACCACATATTCAACGCCTAGGAATATACCTGACTAGGAAGAATCTTAAAACCCATGGATATATATGTCTCCGTAAGAGAATCAAGCGTGTGTACAGCGGCATAAACGCAGCAGTGAAAATCCGATAAATCCCATTATCAAAATAAATTTCAAAAAAAAATCATAAAGACAGTGAAATAGAGAGCAATTCTTAAATAATTCACTCAGGGCATGTGATGCAACCGGGATTTAACACATCTACACCCAGAGCTGGTTGAGACATAAGGCTGGACACTTCAGGCTGATAGCATTGGTGAGTTTCGGTGAGCAAATGCAGACCCTTTGAAGTCATACTGCATGGTACCCATTCCATGGGTCCCAACTCTCCAGGTTCAAGGGATTCTTCCTCCAGCTAAAACATGCATGGGAAACCAAGAGTATCGTCCACCATGTGATTGGGAAATGATTTAAAATGCATCTCAGTTTTCGTATCCTGGTCCTCGGGTTCACCATTCCAGATGCTTTACTAACACTCTCCCCGCTTGGAGAGTCAGTGCCTTTAACCTCCTCTTTGGCACAGCTTGCAATTTCTGTGCAAAATGAACAGGAATAGGGAGAACCAATGAGAGACTAGCTGTAGGTGTCTGCACGGGCAAATGTAACGCTCATTGCCCACCAGGAAGAGGAATTAACCAAAGGCTCAGCGTGCCCTGCCGGAAACAGATTAGGGCCTGAAGCAATCCTGCGGTTTTGTGCCCAGCTCACAAGAAAGCGAGTTGAAGAAAGGAGCTCAGGGGCACTGTAATTCACAAACCTGCAGAGTTATAAATGACAGCTATCCTCCAAAAATATATTGAAGTAAGCCTGCGAAGGGGAGTTGAAAGCGGGGCAGAATTTCAGGAAAACGATTGCAGGGGGTAAACTGGAATTGCCCTGAAAGCATAGGAAAAGAGGCAGAACGTCGACAATGATGCACTTGGCCAAAAAGGGCGTATGCGTTTTTTCCTGAATATATTCAGGAAAAAACGCATACGCCCTTTTTGGCCAACCAAGCAAGCCTGTAAATGAAATCTGCACTACAATGAAATCTCACTGCCCCCCTGGCAAAAGGGCCATCTGAAAAAAGTGTAAAATCCAGAAAGGTAGGACAGGATATGGAGAACAGGGAGCCTTGTTATGCTGATTGGCAGGATGTAAATTGCCAGCAGCCACCCTGGAGAAGTGTATGGTGTTTCCTGAAACACGAAAGAAACAAAGCAACACAGCCTATGGCACTTCCACTTATGGTCCTATAGCTTACGGAAATTAAAATCAAAAACAGACAGCCACCCCAATATTTGAGACGGCTGTGTTCACAAGAAGCTCGTCTACAGTATCAGGTAAATATCCCAGAAAGCAAAAAATGGATAAAGAACTTGTGGCACGTACGTACAATGCAATATCACTCAGCAATGAAATCTGTGTCATCAGGCCCATAGCGGCATAGTGAGTGGATGCAGGTACGGTGATTCTACGTGAACTACGTCACACAGAAAAAGAAACATCATAAGATATCACGAATACACGGAATGTAAACTTGACTACACATGAACTGAATTACAAAATAGAAAAGGGTCTCAAATTTAGAAAACCAACTAGTGCTTGCTTATGGGGAAAGGTGCCTTGGGGTGCTGCATAAAACCAGAGACTGAAATTAGCACAGATAACTTTCCATAAGCCCAATATGTAATAGACAAGACCTACTCCTTGCTCAACGAAATGGACCCAACACCACATATTCAACGCCTAGGAATATACCTGACTAGGAAGAATCTTAAAACCCATGGATATATATGTCTCTGTAAGAGAATCAAACGTGTGTACAGCGGCCGAAAGGCAGCAGTGAAAATCCGATAAATCCCATTATCAAAATAAATTTCGAAAACAAAACACAAAGACAGTGAAATAGAGAGCAATTCTTAAATAATTCACTCAGGGCATGTGATGCAACCGGGATTGACCACATCTACACCCAGAGCTGGTTGAGACATAAGGCTGGACACTTCAGGCTGATAGCATTGGTGAGTTTCGGTGAGCAAATGCACACCCTTTGAAGTCATACTGTATGGTACCTATTCCATGGGTCCCAACTCTTCAGGTTCAAGGGATTCTTCCTCCAGCTAAAACATGCATGTGAAACCCACAGTATGGTCCACCGTGTTATGGGGAAATGATTTAAAATGCATCTCAGTTTTCGTATCCTGGTCCTCGGGTTCACCATTCCAGATGATTTACTAACAGTCTCCCTGCTTGGAGAGTCAGTGCCTTTAACCTCCTGTTTGGCACAGCTTGCAATTTCTGTGCAAGATGAACAGGAATAGGGAGAACCAATGAGAGACTAGCTGTAGGTGTCTGCACGGGCAAATGTAACGCTCATTTCCCACCAGGAAGAGGAATTTACCAAAGGCTCAGCATGCCCTGCCCGAAACAGATTAGGGCCTGAAGCAATCCTGCGGTTTTGTGCCCAGTTCACAAGAAAGCGAGTTGAAGAAAGGAGCTCAGGGGCACTGTAATTCACAAACCTGCAGAGTTATAAATGACAGCTATCCTCCAAAAATATATTGAAGTAAGCCTGCGAAGGGGACTTGAAAGCGGGGCAGAATTTCAGGAAAACGATTGCAGGGGGTAGACTGGAATTGCCCTGAAAGCATAGGAAAAGAGGCAGAACGTGGACAATGATGCACTTGGCCAAAAAGGGCGTATGCGTTTTTTCCTGAATATATTCAGGAAAAAACGCATACGCCCTTTTTGGCCAACCAAGCAAGCCTGTAAAGGAAATCTGCACTACAATGAAGTCTCACTGCCCCCCGGGCAAGAGGGCCATCTGAAAAAAGTGTAAAATCCAGAAAGGTAGGACAGGATATGGAGAACAGGGAGCCTTGTTATGCTGATTGGCAGGATGTAAATTGCCAGCAGCCAGCCTGGAGAAGTGTATGGTGTTTCCTGAAACACATAAGAAACAAAGCAACACAGTCTATGGCACTTCCACTTATGGTCCTATAGCTTACGGAAATTAAAATCAAAAACAGACAGCCACCCCAATATTTGGGACGGCTGTGTTCACAAGAAGCTCGTCTACAGTAACAGGTAAATATCCCAGAAAGCAAAATATGGATAAAGAAGTTGTGGCACGTACGTACAATGCAATATCACTCAGCAATGAAATCTGTGTCATCAGGCCCGTAGCGACATAGTGAGTGGATGCAGGTACGGTGATTCTATGTGAACTACGTCACACAGAAAAAGAAACATCATAAGATATCACTAATACACGGAATGTAAACTTGACTACACATGAACTGAATTACAAAACAGAACAGGGTCTCAAATTTAGAAAACCAACTAGTGCTTGCTTATGGGGAAAGGTGCGTTGGGGTGCTTCATAAAACCAGAGACTGAAATTAGCACAGATAACTTTCCATAAGCCAAATATGTAATAGACAAGACCTACTCCTTGCTCAACGAAATGGACCCAACACCACATATTCAACGCCTAGGAATATACCTGACTAGGAAGAATCTTAAAACCCATGGATATATATGTCTCCGTAAGAGAATCAAGCGTGTGTACAGCGGCATAAACGCAGCAGTGAAAATCCGATAAATCCCATTATCAAAATAAATTTCAAAAAAAAATCATAAAGACCGTGAAATAGAGAGCAATTCTTAAATAATTCACTCAGGGCATGTGATGCAACCGGGATTTAACACATCTACACCCAGAGCTGGTTGAGACATAAGGCTGGACACTTCAGGCTGATAGCATTGGTGAGTTTCGGTGAGCAAATGCAGACCCTTTGAAGTCATACTGCATGGTACCCATTCCATGGGTCCCAACTCTCCAGGTTCAAGGGATTCTTCCTCCAGCTAAAACATGCATGGGAAACCAAGAGTATCGTCCACCATGTGATTGGGAAATGATTTAAAATGCATCTCAGTTTTCGTATCCTGGTCCTCGGGTTCACCATTCCAGATGCTTTACTAACACTCTCCCCGCTTGGAGAGTCAGTGCCTTTAACCTCCTCTTTGGCACAGCTTGCAATTTCTGTGCAAAATGAACAGGAATAGGGAGAACCAATGAGAGACTAGCTGTAGGTGTCTGCACGGGCAAATGTAACGCTCATTGCCCACCAGGAAGAGGAATTAAACAAAGGCTCAGTGTGCCCTGCTGGAAACAGATTAGGGCCTGAAGCAATCCTGCGGTTTTGTGCCCAGCTCACAAGAAAGCGAGTTGAAGAAAGGAGCTCAGGGGCACTGTAATTCACAAACCTGCAGAGTTATAAATGACAGCTTTCCTCCAAAAATATATTGAAGTAAGCCTGCGAAGGGGACTTGAAAGCGGGGCAGAATTTCAGGAAAACGATTGCAGGGGGTAGACTGGAATTGCCCTGAAAGCATAGGAAAAGAGGCAGAACGTCGACAATGATGCACTTGGCCAAAAAGGGCGTATGCGTTTTTTCCTGAATATATTCAGGAAAAAACGCATACGCCCTTTTTGGCCAACCAAGCAAGCCTGTAAATGAAATCTGCACTACAATGAAGTCTCACTGCCCCCCTGGCAAAGGGCCATCTGAAAAAAGTGTAAAATCCAGAAAGGTAGGACAGGATATGGAGAACAGGGAGCCTTGTTATGCTGATTGGCAGGATGTAAATTGCCAGCAGCCACCCTGGAGAAGTGTATGGTGTTTCCTGAAACACGAAAGAAACAAAGCAACACAGCCTATGGCACTTCCACTTATGGTCCTATAGCTTACGGAAATTAAAATCAAAAACAGACAGCCACCCCAATATTTGAGACGGCTGTGTTCACAAGAAGCTCGTCTACAGTATCAGGTAAATATCCCAGAAAGCAAAAAATGGATAAAGAACTTGTGGCACGTACGTACAATGCAATATCACTCAGCAATGAAATCTGTGTCATCAGGCCCATAGCGGCATAGTGAGTGGATGCAGGTACGGTGATTCTACGTGAACTACGTCACACAGAAAAAGAAACATCATAAGATATCACGAATACACGGAATGTAAACTTGACTACACATGAACTGAATTACAAAATAGAAAAGGGTCTCAAATTTAGAAAACCAACTAGTGCTTGCTTATGGGGAAAGGTGCCTTGGGGTGCTGCATAAAACCAGAGACTGAAATTAGCACAGATAACTTTCCATAAGCCCAATATGTAATAGACAAGACCTACTCCTTGCTCAACGAAATGGACCCAACACCACATATTCAACGCCTAGGAATATACCTGACTAGGAAGAATCTTAAAACCCATGGATATATATGTCTCCGTAAGAGAATCAAGGGTGTGTACAGCGGCCGAAAGGCAGCAGTGAAAATCCGATAAATCCCATTATCAAAATAAATTTCGAAAACAAAACACAAAGACAGTGAAATAGAGAGCAATTCTTAAATAATTCACTCAGGGCATGTGATGCAACCGGGATTGACCACATCTACACCCAGAGCTGGTTGAGACATAAGGCTGGACACTTCAGGCTGATAGCATTGGTGAGTTTCGGTGAGCAAATGCACACCCTTTGAAGTCATACTGTATGGTACCTATTCCATGGGTCCCAACTCTTCAGGTTCAAGGGATTCTTCCTCCAGCTAAAACATGCATGTGAAACCCACAGTATGGTCCACCGTGTTATGGGGAAATGATTTAAAATGCATCTCAGTTTTCGTATCCTGGTCCTCGGGTTCACCATTCCAGATGATTTACTAACAGTCTCCCTGCTTGGAGAGTCAGTGCCTTTAACCTCCTGTTTGGCACAGCTTGCAATTTCTGTGCAAGATGAACAGGAATAGGGAGAACCAATGAGAGACTAGCTGTAGGTGTCTGCACGGGCAAATGTAACGCTCATTTCCCACCAGGAAGAGGAATTTACCAAAGGCTCAGCATGCCCTGCCCGAAACAGATTAGGGCCTGAAGCAATCCTGCGGTTTTGTGCCCAGTTCACAAGAAAGCGAGTTGAAGAAAGGAGCTCAGGGGCACTGTAATTCACAAACCTGCAGAGTTATAAATGACAGCTATCCTCCAAAAATATATTGAAGTAAGCCTGCGAAGGGGACTTGAAAGCGGGGCAGAATTTCAGGAAAACGATTGCAGGGGGTAGACTGGAATTGCCCTGAAAGCATAGGAAAAGAGGCAGAACGTGGACAATGATGCACTTGGCCAAAAAGGGCGTATGCGTTTTTTCCTGAATATATTCAGGAAAAAACGCATACGCCCTTTTTGGCCAACCAAGCAAGCCTGTAAAGGAAATCTGCACTACAATGAAGTCTCACTGCCCCCCGGGCAAGAGGGCCATCTGAAAAAAGTGTAAAATCCAGAAAGGTAGGACAGGATATGGAGAACAGGGAGCCTTGTTATGCTGATTGGCAGGATGTAAATTGCCAGCAGCCAGCCTGGAGAAGTGTATGGTGTTTCCTGAAACACATAAGAAACAAAGCAACACAGTCTATGGCACTTCCACTTATGGTCCTATAGCTTACGGAAATTAAAATCAAAAACAGACAGCCACCCCAATATTTGGGACGGCTGTGTTCACAAGAAGCTCGTCTACAGTAACAGGTAAATATCCCAGAAAGCAAAATATGGATAAAGAAGTTGTGGCACGTACGTACAATGCAATATCACTCAGCAATGAAATCTGTGTCATCAGGCCCGTAGCGGCATAGTGAGTGGATGCAGGTACGGTGATTCTATGTGAACTACGTCACACAGAAAAAGAAACATCATAAGATATCACTAATACACGGAATGTAAACTTGACTACACATGAACTGAATTACAAAACAGAACAGGGTCTCAAATTTAGAAAACCAACTAGTGCTTGCTTATGGGGAAAGGTGCGTTGGGGTGCTTCATAAAACCAGAGACTGAAATTAGCACAGATAACTTTCCATAAGCCAAATATGTAATAGACAAGACCTACTCCTTGCTCAACGAAATGGACCCAACACCACATATTCAACGCCTAGGAATATACCTGACTAGGAAGAATCTTAAAACCCATGGATATATATGTCTCCGTAAGAGAATCAAGCGTGTGTACAGCGGCATAAACGCAGCAGTGAAAATCCGATAAATCCCATTATCAAAATAAATTTCAAAAAAAAATCATAAAGACCGTGAAATAGAGAGCAATTCTTAAATAATTCACTCAGGGCATGTGATGCAACCGGGATTTAACACATCTACACCCAGAGCTGGTTGAGACATAAGGCTGGACACTTCAGGCTGATAGCATTGGTGAGTTTCGGTGAGCAAATGCAGACCCTTTGAAGTCATACTGCATGGTACCCATTCCATGGGTCCCAACTCTCCAGGTTCAAGGGATTCTTCCTCCAGCTAAAACATGCATGGGAAACCAAGAGTATCGTCCACCATGTGATTGGGAAATGATTTAAAATGCATCTCAGTTTTCGTATCCTGGTCCTCGGGTTCACCATTCCAGATGCTTTACTAACACTCTCCCCGCTTGGAGAGTCAGTGCCTTTAACCTCCTCTTTGGCACAGCTTGCAATTTCTGTGCAAAATGAACAGGAATAGGGAGAACCAATGAGAGACTAGCTGTAGGTGTCTGCACGGGCAAATGTAACGCTCATTGCCCACCAGGAAGAGGAATTAAACAAAGGCTCAGTGTGCCCTGCTGGAAACAGATTAGGGCCTGAAGCAATCCTGCGGTTTTGTGCCCAGCTCACAAGAAAGCGAGTTGAAGAAAGGAGCTCAGGGGCACTGTAATTCACAAACCTGCAGAGTTATAAATGACAGCTTTCCTCCAAAAATATATTGAAGTAAGCCTGCGAAGGGGACTTGAAAGCGGGGCAGAATTTCAGGAAAACGATTGCAGGGGGTAGACTGGAATTGCCCTGAAAGCATAGGAAAAGAGGCAGAACGTCGACAATGATGCACTTGGCCAAAAAGGGCGTATGCGTTTTTTCCTGAATATATTCAGGAAAAAACGCATACGCCCTTTTTGGCCAACCAAGCAAGCCTGTAAATGAAATCTGCACTACAATGAAGTCTCACTGCCCCCCTGGCAAAAGGGCCATCTGAAAAAAGTGTAAAATCCAGAAAGGTAGGACAGGATATGGAGAACAGGGAGCCTTGTTATGCTGATTGGCAGGATGTAAATTGCCAGCAGCCACCCTGGAGAAGTGTATGGTGTTTCCTGAAACACGAAAGAAACAAAGCAACACAGCCTATGGCACTTCCACTTATGGTCCTATAGCTTACGGAAATTAAAATCAAAAACAGACAGCCACCCCAATATTTGAGACGGCTGTGTTCACAAGAAGCTCGTCTACAGTATCAGGTAAATATCCCAGAAAGCAAAAAATGGATAAAGAACTTGTGGCACGTACGTACAATGCAATATCACTCAGCAATGAAATCTGTGTCATCAGGCCCATAGCGGCATAGTGAGTGGATGCAGGTACGGTGATTCTACGTGAACTACGTCACACAGAAAAAGAAACATCATAAGATATCACGAATACACGGAATGTAAACTTGACTACACATGAACTGAATTACAAAATAGAAAAGGGTCTCAAATTTAGAAAACCAACTAGTGCTTGCTTATGGGGAAAGGTGCCTTGGGGTGCTGCATAAAACCAGAGACTGAAATTAGCACAGATAACTTTCCATAAGCCCAATATGTAATAGACAAGACCTACTCCTTGCTCAACGAAATGGACCCAACACCACATATTCAACGCCTAGGAATATACCTGACTAGGAAGAATCTTAAAACCCATGGATATATATGTCTCCGTAAGAGAATCAAGGGTGTGTACAGCGGCCGAAAGGCAGCAGTGAAAATCCGATAAATCCCATTATCAAAATAAATTTCGAAAACAAAACACAAAGACAGTGAAATAGAGAGCAATTCTTAAATAATTCACTCAGGGCATGTGATGCAACCGGGATTGACCACATCTACACCCAGAGCTGGTTGAGACATAAGGCTGGACACTTCAGGCTGATAGCATTGGTGAGTTTAGGTGAGCAAATGCACACCCTTTGAAGTCATACTGTATGGTACCTATTCCATGGGTCCCAACTCTTCAGGTTCAAGGGATTCTTCCTCCAGCTAAAACATGCATGTGAAACCCACAGTATGGTCCACCGTGTTATGGGGAAATGATTTAAAATGCATCTCAGTTTTCGTATCCTGGTCCTCGGGTTCACCATTCCAGATGATTTACTAACAGTCTCCCTGCTTGGAGAGTCAGTGCCTGTAACCTCCTGTTTGGCACAGCTTGCAATTTCTGTGCAAGATGAACAGGAATAGGGAGAACCAATGAGAGACTAGCTGTAGGTGTCTGCACGGGCAAATGTAACGCTCATTTCCCACCAGGAAGAGGAATTTACCAAAGGCTCAGCATGCCCTGCCCGAAACAGATTAGGGCCTGAAGCAATCCTGTGGTTTTGTGCCCAGTTCACAAGAAAGCGAGTTGAAGAAAGGAGCTCAGGGGCACTGTAATTCACAAACCTGCAGAGTTATAAATGACAGCTATCCTCCAAAAATATATTGAAGTAAGCCTGCGAAGGGGACTTGAAAGCGGGGCAGAATTTCAGGAAAACGATTGCAGGGGGTAGACTGGAATTGCCCTGAAAGCATAGGAAAAGAGGCAGAACGTCGACAATGATGCACTTGGCCAAAAAGGGCGTATGCGTTTTTTCCTGAATATATTCAGGAAAAAACGCATACGCCCTTTTTGGCCAACCAAGCAAGCCTGTAAATGAAATCTGCACTACAATGAAGTCTCACTGCCCCCCGGGCAAGAGGGCCATCTGAAAAAAGTGTAAAATCCAGAAAGGTAGGACAGGATATGGAGAACAGGGAGCCTTGTTATGCTGATTGGCAGGATGTAAATTGCCAGCAGCCAGCCTGGAGAAGTGTATGGTGTTTCCTGAAACACATAAGAAACAAAGCAACACAGTCTATGGCACTTCCACTTATGGTCCTATAGCTTACGGAAATTAAAATCAAAAACAGACAGCCACCCCAATATTTGGGACGGCTGTGTTCACAAGAAGCTCGTCTACAGTAACAGGTAAATATCCCAGAAAGCAAAATATGGATAAAGAAGTTGTGGCACGTACGTACAATGCAATATCACTCAGCAATGAAATCTGTGTCATCAGGCCCGTAGCGGCATAGTGAGTGGATGCAGGTACGGTGATTCTATGTGAACTACGTCAAACAGAAAAAGAAACATCATAAGATATCACTAATACACGGAATGTAAACTTGACTACACATGAACTGAATTACAAAACAGAACAGGGTCTCAAATTTAGAAAACCAACTAGTGCTTGCTTATGGGGAAAGGTGCGTTGGGGTGCTTCATAAAACCAGAGACTGAAATTAGCACAGATAACTTTCCATAAGCCAAATATGTAATAGACAAGACCTACTCCTTGCTCAACGAAATGGACCCAACACCACATATTCAACGCCTAGGAATATACCTGACTAGGAAGAATCTTAAAACCCATGGATATATATGTCTCCGTAAGAGAATCAAGCGTGTGTACAGCGGCATAAACGCAGCAGTGAAAATCCGATAAATCCCATTATCAAAATAAATTTCAAAAAAAAATCATAAAGACCGTGAAATAGAGAGCAATTCTTAAATAATTCACTCAGGGCATGTGATGCAACCGGGATTTAACACATCTACACCCAGAGCTGGTTGAGACATAAGGCTGGACACTTCAGGCTGATAGCATTGGTGAGTTTCGGTGAGCAAATGCAGACCCTTTGAAGTCATACTGCATGGTACCCATTCCATGGGTCCCAACTCTCCAGGTTCAAGGGATTCTTCCTCCAGCTAAAACATGCATGGGAAACCAAGAGTATCGTCCACCATGTGATTGGGAAATGATTTAAAATGCATCTCAGTTTTCGTATCCTGGTCCTCGGGTTCACCATTCCAGATGCTTTACTAACACTCTCCCCGCTTGGAGAGTCAGTGCCTTTAACCTCCTCTTTGGCACAGCTTGCAATTTCTGTGCAAAATGAACAGGAATAGGGAGAACCAATGAGAGACTAGCTGTAGGTGTCTGCACGGGCAAATGTAACGCTCATTGCCCACCAGGAAGAGGAATTAAACAAAGGCTCAGTGTGCCCTGCTGGAAACAGATTAGGGCCTGAAGCAATCCTGCGGTTTTGTGCCCAGCTCACAAGAAAGCGAGTTGAAGAAAGGAGCTCAGGGGCACTGTAATTCACAAACCTGCAGAGTTATAAATGACAGCTTTCCTCCAAAAATATATTGAAGTAAGCCTGCGAAGGGGACTTGAAAGCGGGGCAGAATTTCAGGAAAACGATTGCAGGGGGTAGACTGGAATTGCCCTGAAAGCATAGGAAAAGAGGCAGAACGTCGACAATGATGCACTTGGCCAAAAAGGGCGTATGCGTTTTTTCCTGAATATATTCAGGAAAAAACGCATACGCCCTTTTTGGCCAACCAAGCAAGCCTGTAAATGAAATCTGCACTACAATGAAGTCTCACTGCCCCCCTGGCAAAAGGGCCATCTGAAAAAAGTGTAAAATCCAGAAAGGTAGGACAGGATATGGAGAACAGGGAGCCTTGTTATGCTGATTGGCAGGATGTAAATTGCCAGCAGCCACCCTGGAGAAGTGTATGGTGTTTCCTGAAACACGAAAGAAACAAAGCAACACAGCCTATGGCACTTCCACTTATGGTCCTATAGCTTACGGAAATTAAAATCAAAAACAGACAGCCACCCCAATATTTGAGACGGCTGTGTTCACAAGAAGCTCGTCTACAGTATCAGGTAAATATCCCAGAAAGCAAAAAATGGATAAAGAACTTGTGGCACGTACGTACAATGCAATATCACTCAGCAATGAAATCTGTGTCATCAGGCCCATAGCGGCATAGTGAGTGGATGCAGGTACGGTGATTCTACGTGAACTACGTCACACAGAAAAAGAAACATCATAAGATATCACGAATACACGGAATGTAAACTTGACTACACATGAACTGAATTACAAAATAGAAAAGGGTCTCAAATTTAGAAAACCAACTAGTGCTTGCTTATGGGGAAAGGTGCCTTGGGGTGCTGCATAAAACCAGAGACTGAAATTAGCACAGATAACTTTCCATAAGCCCAATATGTAATAGACAAGACCTACTCCTTGCTCAACGAAATGGACCCAACACCACATATTCAACGCCTAGGAATATACCTGACTAGGAAGAATCTTAAAACCCATGGATATATATGTCTCCGTAAGAGAATCAAGGGTGTGTACAGCGGCCGAAAGGCAGCAGTGAAAATCCGATAAATCCCATTATCAAAATAAATTTCGAAAACAAAACACAAAGACAGTGAAATAGAGAGCAATTCTTAAATAATTCACTCAGGGCATGTGATGCAACCGGGATTGACCACATCTACACCCAGAGCTGGTTGAGACATAAGGCTGGACACTTCAGGCTGATAGCATTGGTGAGTTTAGGTGAGCAAATGCACACCCTTTGAAGTCATACTGTATGGTACCTATTCCATGGGTCCCAACTCTTCAGGTTCAAGGGATTCTTCCTCCAGCTAAAACATGCATGTGAAACCCACAGTATGGTCCACCGTGTTATGGGGAAATGATTTAAAATGCATCTCAGTTTTCGTATCCTGGTCCTCGGGTTCACCATTCCAGATGATTTACTAACAGTCTCCCTGCTTGGAGAGTCAGTGCCTGTAACCTCCTGTTTGGCACAGCTTGCAATTTCTGTGCAAGATGAACAGGAATAGGGAGAACCAATGAGAGACTAGCTGTAGGTGTCTGCACGGGCAAATGTAACGCTCATTTCCCACCAGGAAGAGGAATTTACCAAAGGCTCAGCATGCCCTGCCCGAAACAGATTAGGGCCTGAAGCAATCCTGTGGTTTTGTGCCCAGTTCACAAGAAAGCGAGTTGAGGAAAGGAGCTCAGGGGCACTGTAATTCACAAACCTGCAGAGTTATAAATGACAGCTATCCTCCAAAAATATATTGAAGTAAGCCTGCGAAGGGGACTTGAAAGCGGGGCAGAATTTCAGGAAAACGATTGCAGGGGGTAGACTGGAATTGCCCTGAAAGCATAGGAAAAGAGGCAGAACGTCGACAATGATGCACTTGGCCAAAAAGGGCGTATGCGTTTTTTCCTGAATATATTCAGGAAAAAATGCATACGCCCTTTTTGGCCAACCAAGCAAGCCTGTAAAGGAAATCTGCACTACAATGTAGTCTCACTGCCCCCCGGGCAAGAGGGCCATCTGAAAAAAGTGTAAAATCCAGAAAGGTAGGACAGGATATGGAGAACAGGGAGCCTTGTTATGCTGATTGGCAGGATGTAAATTGCCAGCAGCCAGCCTGGAGAAGTGTATGGTGTTTCCTGAAACACATAAGAAACAAAGCAACACAGTCTATGGCACTTCCACTTATGGTCCTATAGCTTACGGAAATTAAAATCAAAAACAGACAGCCACCCCAATATTTGGGACGGCTGTGTTCACAAGAAGCTCGTCTACAGTAACAGGTAAATATCCCAGAAAGCAAAATATGGATAAAGAAGTTGTGGCACGTACGTACAATGCAATATCACTCAGCAATGAAATCTGTGTCATCAGGCCCGTAGCGGCATAGTGAGTGGATGCAGGTACGGTGATTCTACGTGAACTACGTCACACAGAAAAAGAAACATCATAAGATATCACTAATACACGGAATGTAAACTTGACTACACATGAACTGAATTACAAAACAGAACAGGGTCTCAAATTTAGAAAACCAACTAGTGCTTGCTTATGGGGAAAGGTGCGTTGGGGTGCTTCATAAAACCAGAGACTGAAATTAGCACAGATAACTTTCCATAAGCCAAATATGTAATAGACAAGACCTACTCCTTGCTCAACGAAATGGACCCAACACCACATATTCAACGCCTAGGAATATACCTGACTAGGAAGAATCTTAAAACCCATGGATATATATGTCTCCGTAAGAGAATCAAGCGTGTGTACAGCGGCATAAACGCAGCAGTGAAAATCCGATAAATCCCATTATCAAAATAAATTTCAAAAAAAAATCATAAAGACAGTGAAATAGAGAGCAATTCTTAAATAATTCACTCAGGGCATGTGATGCAACCGGGATTGACCACATCTACACCCAGAGCTGGTTGAGACATAAGGCTGGACACTTCAGGCTGATAGCATTGGTGAGTTTCGGTGAGCAAATGCAGACCCTTTGAAGTCATACTGCATGGTACCCATTCCATGGGTCCCAACTCTCCAGGTTCAAGGGATTCTTCCTCCAGCTAAAACATGCATGGGAAACCAAGAATATCGTCCACCATGTGATTGGGAAATGATTTAAAATGCATCTCAGTTTTCGTATCCTGGTCCTCGGGTTCACCATTCCAGATGCTTTACTAACACTCTCCCCGCTTGGAGAGTCAGTGCCTTTAACCTCCTCTTTGGCACAGCTTGCAATTTCTGTGCAAAATGAACAGGAATAGGGAGAACCAATGAGAGACTAGCTGTAGGTGTCTGCACGGGCAAATGTAACGCTCATTGCCCACCAGGAAGAGGAATTAAACAAAGGCTCAGTGTGCCCTGCTGGAAACAGATTAGGGCCTGAAGCAATCCTGCGGTTTTGTGCCCAGCTCACAAGAAAGCGAGTTGAAGAAAGGAGCTCAGGGGCACTGTAATTCACAAACCTGCAGAGTTATAAATGACAGCTTTCCTCCAAAAATATATTGAAGTAAGCCTGCGAAGGGGACTTGAAAGCGGGGCAGAATTTCAGGAAAACGATTGCAGGGGGTAGACTGGAATTGCCCTGAAAGCATAGGAAAAGAGGCAGAACGTCGACAATGATGCACTTGGCCAAAAAGGGCGTATGCGTTTTTTCCTGAATATGTTCAGGAAAAAACGCATACGCCCTTTTTGGCCAACCAAGCAAGCCTGTAAATGAAATCCGCACTACAATGAAGTCTCACTGCCCCCCTGGCAAAAGGGCCATCTGAAAAAAGTGTAAAATCCAGAAAGGTAGGACAGGATATGGAGAACAGGGAGCCTTGTTATGCTGATTGGCAGGATGTAAATTGCCAGCAGCCACCCTGGAGAAGTGTATGGTGTTTCCTGAAACACGAAAGAAACAAAGCAACACAGCCTATGGCACTTCCACTTATGGTCCTATAGCTTACGGAAATTAAAATCAAAAACAGACAGCCACCCCAATATTTGAGACGGCTGTGTTCACAAGAAGCTCGTCTACAGTATCAGGTAAATATCCCAGAAAGCAAAAAATGGATAAAGAACTTGTGGCACGTACGTACAATGCAATATCACTCAGCAATGAAATCTGTGTCATCAGGCCCATAGCGGCATAGTGAGTGGATGCAGGTACGGTGATTCAACGTGAACTACGTCACACAGAAAAAGAAACATCATAAGATATCACGAATACACGGAATGTAAACTTGACTACACATGAACTGAATTACAAAATAGAAAAGGGTCTCAAATTTAGAAAACCAACTAGTGCTTGCTTATGCGGAAAGGTGCCTTGGGGTGCTGCATAAAACCAGAGACTGAAATTAGCACAGATAACTTTCCATAAGCCCAATATGTAATAGACAAGACCTACTCCTTGCTCAACGAAATGGACCCAACACCACATATTCAACGCCTAGGAATATACCTGACTAGGAAGAATCTTAAAACCCATGGATATATATGTCTCCGTAAGAGAATCAAGGGTGTGTACAGCGGCCGAAAGGCAGCAGTGAAAATCCGATAAATCCCATTATCAAAATAAATTTCGAAAACAAAACACAAAGACAGTGAAATAGAGAGCAATTCTTAAATAATTCACTCAGGGCATGTGATGCAACCGGGATTGACCACATCTACACCCAGAGCTGGTTGAGACATAAGGCTGGACACTTCAGGCTGATAGCATTGGTGAGTTTAGGTGAGCAAATGCACACCCTTTGAAGTCATACTGTATGGTACCTATTCCATGGGTCCCAACTCTTCAGGTTCAAGGGATTCTTCCTCCAGCTAAAACATGCATGTGAAACCCACAGTATGGTCCACCGTGTTATGGGGAAATGATTTAAAATGCATCTCAGTTTTCGTATCCTGGTCCTCGGGTTCACCATTCCAGATGATTTACTAACAGTCTCCCTGCTTGGAGAGTCAGTGCCTTTAACCTCCTGTTTGGCACAGCTTGCAATTTCTGTGCAAGATGAACAGGAATAGGGAGAACCAATGAGAGACTAGCTGTAGGTGTCTGCACGGGCAAATGTAACGCTCATTTCCCACCAGGAAGAGGAATTTACCAAAGGCTCAGCATGCCCTGCCCGAAACAGATTAGGGCCTGAAGCAATCCTGCGGTTTTGTGCCCAGTTCACAAGAAAGCGAGTTGAAGAAAGGAGCTCAGGGGCACTGTAATTCACAAACCTGCAGAGTTATAAATGACAGCTATCCTCCAAAAATATATTGAAGTAAGCCTGCGAAGGGGACTTGAAAGCGGGGCAGAATTTCAGGAAAACGATTGCAGGGGGTAGACTGGAATTGCCCTGAAAGCATAGGAAAAGAGGCAGAACGTCGACAATGATGCACTTGGCCAAAAAGGGCGTATGCGTTTTTTCCTGAATATATTCAGGAAAAAACGCATACGCCCTTTTTGGCCAACCAAGCAAGCCTGTAAAGGAAATCTGCACTACAATGAAGTCTCACTGCCCCCCGGGCAAGAGGGCCATCTGAAAAAAGTGTAAAATCCAGAAAGGTAGGACAGGATATGGAGAACAGGGAGCCTTGTTATGCTGATTGGCAGGATGTAAATTGCCAGCAGCCAGCCTGGAGAAGTGTATGGTGTTTCCTGAAACACATAAGAAACAAAGCAACACAGTCTATGGCACTTCCACTTATGGTCCTATAGCTTACGGAAATTAAAATCAAAAACAGACAGCCACCCCAATATTTGGGACGGCTGTGTTCACAAGAAGCTCGTCTACAGTAACAGGTAAATATCCCAGAAAGCAAAATATGGATAAAGAAGTTGTGGCACGTACGTACAATGCAATATCACTCAGCAATGAAATCTGTGTCATCAGGCCCGTAGCGGCATAGTGAGTGGATGCAGGTACGGTGATTCTACGTGAACTACGTCACACAGAAAAAGAAACATCATAAGATATCACTAATACACGGAATGTAAACTTGACTACACATGAACTGAATTACAAAACAGAACAGGGTCTCAAATTTAGAAAACCAACTAGTGCTTGCTTATGGGGAAAGGTGCGTTGGGGTGCTTCATAAAACCAGAGACTGAAATTAGCACAGATAACTTTCCATAAGCCAAATATGTAATAGACAAGACCTACTCCTTGCTCAACGAAATGGACCCAACACCACATATTCAACGCCTAGGAATATACCTGACTAGGAAGAATCTTAAAACCCATGGATATATATGTCTCCGTAAGAGAATCAAGCGTGTGTACAGCGGCATAAACGCAGCAGTGAACATCCGATAAATCCCATTATCAAAATAAATTTCAAAAAAAAATCATAAAGACAGTGAAATAGAGAGCAATTCTTAAATAATTCACTCAGGGCATGTGATGCAACCGGGATTTAACACATCTACACCCAGAGCTGGTTGAGACATAAGGCTGGACACTTCAGGCTGATAGCATTGGTGAGTTTCGGTGAGCAAATGCAGACCCTTTGAAGTCATACTGCATGGTACCCATTCCATGGGTCCCAACTCTCCAGGTTCAAGGGATTCTTCCTCCAGCTAAAACATGCATGGGAAACCAAGAGTATCGTCCACCATGTGATTGGGAAATGATTTAAAATGCATCTCAGTTTTCGTATCCTGGTCCTCGGGTTCACCATTCCAGATGCTTTACTAACACTCTCCCCGCTTGGAGAGTCAGTGCCTTTAACCTCCTCTTTGGCACAGCTTGCAATTTCTGTGCAAAATGAACAGGAATAGGGAGAACCAATGAGAGACTAGCTGTAGGTGTCTGCACGGGCAAATGTAACGCTCATTGCCCACCAGGAAGAGGAATTAAACAAAGGCTCAGTGTGCCCTGCTGGAAACAGATTAGGGCCTGAAGCAATCCTGCGGTTTTGTGCCCAGCTCACAAGAAAGCGAGTTGAAGAAAGGAGCTCAGGGGCACTGTAATTCACAAACCTGCAGAGTTATAAATGACAGCTTTCCTCCAAAAATATATTGAAGTAAGCCTGCGAAGGGGATTTGAAAGCGGGGCAGAATTTCAGGAAAACGATTGCAGGGGGTAGACTGGAATTGCCCTGAAAGCATAGGAAAAGAGGCAGAACGTCGACAATGATGCACTTGGCCAAAAAGGGCGTATGCGTTTTTTCCTGAATATATTCAGGAAAAAACGCATACGCCCTTTTTGGCCAACCAAGCAAGCCTGTAACTGAAATCTGCACTACAATGAAGTCTCACTGCCCCCCTGGCAAAAGGGCCATCTGAAAAAAGTGTAAAATCCAGAAAGGTAGGACAGGATATGGAGAACAGGGAGCCTTGTTATGCTGATTGGCAGGATGTAAATTGCCAGCAGCCACCCTGGAGAAGTGTATGGTGTTTCCTGAAACACGAAAGAAACAAAGCAACACAGCCTATGGCACTTCCACTTATGGTCCTATAGCTTACGGAAATTAAAATCAAAAACAGACAGCCACCCCAATATTTGAGACGGCTGTGTTCACAAGAAGCTCGTCTACAGTATCAGGTAAATATCCCAGAAAGCAAAAAATGGATAAAGAACTTGTGGCACGTACGTACAATGCAATATCACTCAGCAATGAAATCTGTGTCATCAGGCCCATAGCGGCATAGTGAGTGGATGCAGGTACGGTGATTCTACGTGAACTACGTCACACAGAAAAAGAAACATCATAAGATATCACGAATACACGGAATGTAAACTTGACTACACATGAACTGAATTACAAAATAGAAAAGGGTCTCAAATTTAGAAAACCAACTAGTGCTTGCTTATGGGGAAAGGTGCCTTGGGGTGCTGCATAAAACCAGAGACTGAAATTAGCACAGATAACTTTCCATAAGCCCAATATGTAATAGACAAGACCTACTCCTTGCTCAACGAAATGGACCCAACACCACATATTCAACGCCTAGGAATATACCTGACTAGGAAGAATCTTAAAACCCATGGATATATATGTCTCCGTAAGAGAATCAAGGGTGTGTACAGCGGCCGAAAGGCAGCAGTGAAAATCCGATAAATCCCATTATCAAAATAAATTTCGAAAACAAAACACAAAGACAGTGAAATAGAGAGCAATTCTTAAATAATTCACTCAGGGCATGTGATGCAACCGGGATTGACCACATCTACACCCAGAGCTGGTTGAGACATAAGGCTGGACACTTCAGGCTGATAGCATTGGTGAGTTTAGGTGAGCAAATGCACACCCTTTGAAGTCATACTGTATGGTACCTATTCCATGGGTCCCAACTCTTCAGGTTCAAGGGATTCTTCCTCCAGCTAAAACATGCATGTGAAACCCACAGTATGGTCCACCGTGTTATGGGGAAATGATTTAAAATGCATCTCAGTTTTCGTATCCTGGTCCTCGGGTTCACCATTCCAGATGATTTACTAACAGTCTCCCTGCTTGGAGAGTCAGTGCCTTTAACCTCCTGTTTGGCACAGCTTGCAATTTCTGTGCAAGATGAACAGGAATAGGGAGAACCAATGAGAGACTAGCTGTAGGTGTCTGCACGGGCAAATGTAACGCTCATTTCCCACCAGGAAGAGGAATTTACCAAAGGCTCAGCATGCCCTGCCCGAAACAGATTAGGGCCTGAAGCAATCCTGCGGTTTTGTGCCCAGTTCACAAGAAAGCGAGTTGAAGAAAGGAGCTCAGGGGCACTGTAATTCACAAACCTGCAGAGTTATAAATGACAGCTATCCTCCAAAAATATATTGAAGTAAGCCTGCGAAGGGGACTTGAAAGCGGGGCAGAATTTCAGGAAAACGATTGCAGGGGGTAGACTGGAATTGCCCTGAAAGCATAGGAAAAGAGGCAGAACGTCGACAATGATGCACTTGGCCAAAAAGGGCGTATGCGTTTTTTCCTGAATATATTCAGGAAAAAACGCATACGCCCTTTTTGGCCAACCAAGCAAGCCTGTAAAGGAAATCTGCACTACAATGAAGTCTCACTGCCCCCCGGGCAAGAGGGCCATCTGAAAAAAGTGTAAAATCCAGAAAGGTAGGACAGGATATGGAGAACAGGGAGCCTTGTTATGCTGATTGGCAGGATGTAAATTGCCAGCAGCCAGCCTGGAGAAGTGTATGGTGTTTCCTGAAACACATAAGAAACAAAGCAACACAGTCTATGGCACTTCCACTTATGGTCCTATAGCTTACGGAAATTAAAATCAAAAACAGACAGCCACCCCAATATTTGGGACGGCTGTGTTCACAAGAAGCTCGTCTACAGTAACAGGTAAATATCCCAGAAAGCAAAATATGGATAAAGAAGTTGTGGCACGTACGTAAAATGCAATATCACTCAGCAATGAAATCTGTGTCATCAGGCCCGTAGCGGCATAGTGAGTGGATGCAGGTACGGTGATTCTACGTGAACTACGTCACACAGAAAAAGAAACATCATAAGATATCACTAATACACGGAATGTAAACTTGACTACACATGAACTGAATTACAAAACAGAACAGGGTCTCAAATTTAGAAAACCAACTAGTGCTTGCTTATGGGGAAAGGTGCCTTGGGGTGCTTCATAAAACCAGAGACTGAAATTAGCACAGATAACTTTCCATAAGCCAAATATGTAATAGACAAGACCTACTCCTTGCTCAACGAAATGGACCCAACACCACATATTCAACGCCTAGGAATATACCTGACTAGGAAGAATCTTAAAACCCATGGATATATATGTCTCCGTAAGAGAATCAAGCGTGTGTACAGCGGCATAAACGCAGCAGTGAAAATCCGATAAATCCCATTATCAAAATAAATTTCAAAAAAAAATCATAAAGACAGTGAAATAGAGAGCAATTCTTAAATAATTCACTCAGGGCATGTGATGCAACCGGGATTTAACACATCTACACCCAGAGCTGGTTGAGACATAAGGCTGGACACTTCAGGCTGATAGCATTGGTGAGTTTCGGTGAGCAAATGCAGACCCTTTGAAGTCATACTGCATGGTACCCATTCCATGGGTCCCAACTCTCCAGGTTCAAGGGATTCTTCCTCCAGCTAAAACATGCATGGGAAACCAAGAGTATCGTCCACCATGTGATTGGGAAATGATTTAAAATGCATCTCAGTTTTCGTATCCTGGTCCTCGGGTTCACCATTCCAGATGCTTTACTAACACTCTCCCTGCTTGGAGAGTCAGTGCCTTTAACCTCCTCTTTGGCACAGCTTGCAATTTCTGTGCAAAATGAACAGGAATAGGGAGAACCAATGAGAGACTAGCTGTAGGTGTCTGCACGGGCAAATGTAACGCTCATTGCCCACCAGGAAGAGGAATTAAACAAAGGCTCAGTGTGCCCTGCTGGAAACAGATTAGGGCCTGAAGCAAACCTGCGGTTTTGTGCCCAGCTCACAAGAAAGCGAGTTGAAGAAAGGAGCTCAGGGGCACTGTAATTCACAAACCTGCAGAGTTATAAATGACAGCTTTCCTCCAAAAATATATTGAAGTAAGCCTGCGAAGGGGACTTGAAAGCGGGGCAGAATTTCAGGAAAACGATTGCAGGGGGTAGACTGGAATTGCCCTGAAAGCATAGGAAAAGAGGCAGAACGTCGACAATGATGCACTTGGCCAAAAAGGGCGTATGCGTTTTTTCCTGAATATATTCAGGAAAAAACGCATACGCCCTTTTTGGCCAACCAAGCAAGCCTGTAAAGGAAATCTGCACTACAATGAAGTCTCACTGCCCCCCTGGCAAAAGGGCCATCTGAAAAAAGTGTAAAATCCAGAAAGGTAGGACAGGATATGGAGAACAGGGAGCCTTGTTATGCTGATTGGCAGGATGTAAATTGCCAGCAGCCACCCTGGAGAAGTGTATGGTGTTTCCTGAAACACGAAAGAAACAAAGCAACACAGCCTATGGCACTTCCACTTATGGTCCTATAGCTTACGGAAATTAAAATCAAAAACAGACAGCCACCCCAATATTTGAGACGGCTGTGTTCACAAGAAGCTCGTCTACAGTATCAGGTAAATATCCCAGAAAGCAAAAAATGGATAAAGAACTTGTGGCACGTACGTACAATGCAATATCACTCAGCAATGAAATCTGTGTCATCAGGCCCATAGCGGCATAGTGAGTGGATGCAGGTACGGTGATTCAACGTGAACTACGTCACACAGAAAAAGAAACATCATAAGATATCACGAATACACGGAATGTAAACTTGACTACACATGAACTGAATTACAAAATAGAAAAGGGTCTCAAATTTAGAAAACCAACTAGTGCTTGCTTATGGGGAAAGGTGCCTTGGGGTGCTGCATAAAACCAGAGACTGAAATTAGCACAGATAACTTTCCATAAGCCCAATATGTAATAGACAAGACCTACTCCTTGCTCAACGAAATGGACCCCACACCACATATTCAACGCCTAGGAATATACCTGACTAGGAAGAATCTTAAAACCCATGGATATATATGTCTCCGTAAGAGAATCAAGGGTGTGTACAGCGGCCGAAAGGCAGCAGTGAAAATCCGATAAATCCCATTATCAAAATAAATTTCGAAAACAAAACACAAAGACAGTGAAATAGAGAGCAATTCTTAAATAATTCACTCAGGGCATGTGATGCAACCGGGATTGACCACATCTACACCCAGAGCTGGTTGAGACATAAGGCTGGACACTTCAGGCTGATAGCATTGGTGAGTTTAGGTGAGCAAATGCACACCCTTTGAAGTCATACTGTATGGTACCTATTCCATGGGTCCCAACTCTTCAGGTTCAAGGGATTCTTCCTCCAGCTAAAACATGCATGTGAAACCCACAGTATGGTCCACCGTGTTATGGGGAAATGATTTAAAATGCATCTCAGTTTTCGTATCCTGGTCCTCGGGTTCACCATTCCAGATGATTTACTAACAGTCTCCCTGCTTGGAGAGTCAGTGCCTTTAACCTCCTGTTTGGCACAGCTTGCAATTTCTGTGCAAGATGAACAGGAATAGGGAGAACCAATGAGAGACTAGCTGTAGGTGTCTGCACGGGCAAATGTAACGCTCATTTCCCACCAGGAAGAGGAATTTACCAAAGGCTCAGCATGCCCTGCCCGAAACAGATTAGGGCCTGAAGCAATCCTGCGGTTTTGTGCCCAGTTCACAAGAAAGCGAGTTGAAGAAAGGAGCTCAGGGGCACTGTAATTCACAAACCTGCAGAGTTATAAATGACAGCTATCCTCCAAAAATATATTGAAGTAAGCCTGCGAAGGGGACTTGAAAGCGGGGCAGAATTTCAGGAAAACGATTGCAGGGGGTAGACTGGAATTGCCCTGAAAGCATAGGAAAAGAGGCAGAACGTCGACAATGATGCACTTGGCCAAAAAGGGCGTATGCGTTTTTTCCTGAATATATTCAGGAAAAAACGCATACGCCCTTTTTGGCCAACCAAGCAAGCCTGTAAATGAAATCTGCACTACAATGAAGTCTCACTGCCCCCCGGGCAAGAGGGCCATCTGAAAAAAGTGTAAAATCCAGAAAGGTAGGACAGGATATGGAGAACAGGGAGCCTTGTTATGCTGATTGGCAGGATGTAAATTGCCAGCAGCCAGCCTGGAGAAGTGTATGGTGTTTCCTGAAACACATAAGAAACAAAGCAACACAGTCTATGGCACTTCCACTTATGGTCCTATAGCTTACGGAAATTAAAATCAAAAACAGACAGCCACCCCAATATTTGGGACGGCTGTGTTCACAAGAAGCTCGTCTACAGTAACAGGTAAATATCCCAGAAAGCAAAATATGGATAAAGAAGTTGTGGCACGTACGTACAATGCAATATCACTCAGCAATGAAATCTGTGTCATCAGGCCCGTAGCGGCATAGTGAGTGGATGCAGGTACGGTGATTCTACGTGAACTACGTCACACAGAAAAAGAAACATCATAAGATATCACTAATACACGGAATGTAAACTTGACTACACATGAACTGAATTACAAAACAGAACAGGGTCTCAAATTTAGAAAACCAACTAGTGCTTGCTTATGGGGAAAGGTGCGTTGGGGTGCTTCATAAAACCAGAGACTGAAATTAGCACAGATAACTTTCCATAAGCCAAATATGTAATAGACAAGACCTACTCCTTGCTCAACGAAATGGACCCAACACCACATATTCAACGCCTAGGAATATACCTGACTAGGAAGAATCTTAAAACCCATGGATATATATGTCTCCGTAAGAGAATCAAGCGTGTGTACAGCGGCATAAACGCAGCAGTGAAAATCCGAAAAATCCCATTATCAAAATAAATTTCAAAAAAAAATCATAAAGACAGTGAAATAGAGAGCAATTCTTAAATAATTCACTCAGGGCATGTGATGCAACCGGGATTTAACACATCTACACCCAGAGCTGGTTGAGACATAAGGCTGGACACTTCAGGCTGATAGCATTGGTGAGTTTCGGTGAGCAAATGCAGACCCTTTGAAGTCATACTGCATGGTACCCATTCCATGGGTCCCAACTCTCCAGGTTCAAGGGATTCTTCCTCCAGCTAAAACATGCATGGGAAACCAAGAGTATCGTCCACCATGTGATTGGGAAATGATTTAAAATGCATCTCAGTTTTCGTATCCTGGTCCTCGGGTTCACCATTCCAGATGCTTTACTAACACTCTCCCCGCTTGGAGAGTCAGTGCCTTTAACCTCCTCTTTGGCACAGCTTGCAATTTCTGTGCAAAATGAACAGGAATAGGGAGAACCAATGAGAGACTAGCTGTAGGTGTCTGCACGGGCAAATGTAACGCTCATTGCCCACCAGGAAGAGGAATTAACCAAAGGCTCAGCGTGCCCTGCCGGAAACAAATTAGGGCCTGAAGCAATCCTGCGGTTTTGTGCCCAGCTCACAAGAAAGCGAGTTGAAGAAAGGAGCTCAGGGGCACTGTAATTCACAAACCTGCAGAGTTATAAATGACAGCTATCCTCCAAAAATATATTGAAGTAAGCCTGCGAAGGGGAGTTGAAAGCGGGGCAGAATTTCAGGAAAACGATTGCAGGGGGTAAACTGGAATTGCCCTGAAAGCATAGGAAAAGAGGCAGAACGTCGACAATGATGCACTTGGCCAAAAAGGGCGTATGTGTTTTTTCCTGAATATATTCAGGAAAAAACGCATACGCCCTTTTTGGCCAACCAAGCAAGCCTGTAAATGAAATCTGCACTACAAAGAAGTCTCACTGCCCCCCTGGCAAAAGGGCCATCTGAAAAAAGTGTAAAATCCAGAAAGGTAGGACAGGATATGGAGAACAGGGAGCCTTGTTATGCTGATTGGCAGGATGTAAATTGCCAGCAGCCAGCCTGGAGAAGTGTATGGTGTTTCCTGAAACACGAAAGAAACAAAGCAACACAGCCTATGGCACTTCCACTTATGGTCCTATAGCTTACGGAAATTAAAATCAAAAACAGACAGCCACCCCAATATTTGAGACGGCTGTGTTCACAAGAAGCTCGTCTACAGTATCAGGTAAATATCCCAGAAAGCAAAAAATGGATAAAGAACTTGTGGCACGTACGTACAATGCAATATCACTCAGCAATGAAATCTGTGTCATCAGGCCCGTAGCGGCATAGTGAGTGGATGCAGGTACGGTGATTCTACGTGAACTACGTCACACAGAAAAAGAAACATCATAAGATATCACGAATACACGGAATGTAAACTTGACTACACATGAACTGAATTACAAAATAGAAAAGGGTCTCAAATTTAGAAAACCAACTAGTGCTTGCTTATGGGGAAAGGTGCCTTGGGGTGCTGCATAAAACCAGAGACTGAAATTAGCACAGATAACTTTCCATAAGCCCAATATGTAATAGACAAGACCTACTCCTTGCTCAACGAAATGGACCCAACACCACATATTCAACGCCTAGGAATATACCTGACTAGGAAGAATCTTAAAACCCATGGATATATATGTCTCTGTAAGAGAATCAAACGTGTGTACAGCGGCCGAAAGGCAGCAGTGAAAATCCGATAAATCCCATTATCAAAATAAATTTCGAAAACAAAACACAAAGACAGTGAAATAGAGAGCAATTCTTAAATAATTCACTCAGGGCATGTGATGCAACCGGGATTGACCACATCTACACCCAGAGCTGGTTGAGACATAAGGCTGGACACTTCAGGCTGATAGCATTGGTGAGTTTCGGTGAGCAAATGCACACCCTTTGAAGTCATACTGTATGGTACCTATTCCATGGGTCCCAACTCTTCAGGTTCAAGGGATTCTTCCTCCAGCTAAAACATGCATGTGAAACCCACAGTATGGTCCACCGTGTTATGGGGAAATGATTTAAAATGCATCTCAGTTTTCGTATCCTGGTCCTCGGGTTCACCATTCCAGATGATTTACTAACAGTCTCCCTGCTTGGAGAGTCAGTGCCTTTAACCTCCTGTTTGGCACAGCTTGCAATTTCTGTGCAAGATGAACAGGAATAGGGAGAACCAATGAGAGACTAGCTGTAGGTGTCTGCACGGGCAAATGTAACGCTCATTTCCCACCAGGAAGAGGAATTTACCAAAGGCTCAGCATGCCCTGCCCGAAACAGATTAGGGCCTGAAGCAATCCTGCGGTTTTGTGCCCAGTTCACAAGAAAGCGAGTTGAAGAAAGGAGCTCAGGGGCACTGTAATTCACAAACCTGCAGAGTTATAAATGACAGCTATCCTCCAAAAATATATTGAAGTAAGCCTGCGAAGGGGACTTGAAAGCGGGGCAGAATTTCAGGAAAACGATTGCAGGGGGTAGACTGGAATTGCCCTGAAAGCATAGGAAAAGAGGCAGAACGTCGACAATGATGCACTTGGCCAAAAAGGGCGTATGCGTTTTTTCCTGAATATATTCAGGAAAAAACGCATACGCCCTTTTTGGCCAACCAAGCAAGCCTGTAAAGGAAATCTGCACTACAATGAAGTCTCACTGCCCCCCGGGCAAGAGGGCCATCTGAAAAAAGTGTAAAATCCAGAAAGGTAGGACAGGATATGGAGAACAGGGAGCCTTGTTATGCTGATTGGCAGGATGTAAATTGCCAGCAGCCAGCCTGGAGAAGTGTATGGTGTTTCCTGAAACACATAAGAAACAAAGCAACACAGTCTATGGCACTTCCACTTATGGTCCTATAGCTTACGGAAATTAAAATCAAAAACAGACAGCCACCCCAATATTTGGGACGGCTGTGTTCACAAGAAGCTCGTCTACAGTATCAGGTAAATATCCCAGAAAGCAAAATATGGATAAAGAAGTTGTGGCACGTACGTACAATGCAATATCACTCAGCAATGAAATCTGTGTCATCAGGCCCGTAGCGGCATAGTGAGTGGATGCAGGTACGGTGATTCTACGTGAACTACGTCACACAGAAAAAGAAACATCATAAGATATCACTAATACACGGAATGTAAACTTGACTACACATGAACTGAATTACAAAACAGAACAGGGTCTCAAATTTAGAAAACCAACTAGTGCTTGCTTATGGGGAAAGGTGCGTTGGGGTGCTTCATAAAACCAGAGACTGAAATTAGCACAGATAACTTTCCATAAGCCAAATATGTAATAGACAAGACCTACTCCTTGCTCAACGAAATGGACCCAACACCACATATTCAACGCCTAGGAATATACCTGACTAGGAAGAATCTTAAAACCCATGGATATATATGTCTCCGTAAGAGAATCAAGCGTGTGTACAGCGGCATAAACGCAGCAGTGAAAATCCGATAAATCCCATTATCAAAATAAATTTCAAAAAAAAATCATAAAGACCGTGAAATAGAGAGCAATTCTTAAATAATTCACTCAGGGCATGTGATGCAACCGGGATTTAACACATCTACACCCAGAGCTGGTTGAGACATAAGGCTGGACACTTCAGGCTGATAGCATTGGTGAGTTTCGGTGAGCAAATGCAGACCCTTTGAAGTCATACTGCATGGTACCCATTCCATGGGTCCCAACTCTCCAGGTTCAAGGGATTCTTCCTCCAGCTAAAACATGCATGGGAAACCAAGAGTATCGTCCACCATGTGATTGGGAAATGATTTAAAATGCATCTCAGTTTTCGTATCCTGGTCCTCGGGTTCACCATTCCAGATGCTTTACTAACACTCTCCCCGCTTGGAGAGTCAGTGCCTTTAACCTCCTCTTTGGCACAGCTTGCAATTTCTGTGCAAAATGAACAGGAATAGGGAGAACCAATGAGAGACTAGCTGTAGGTGTCTGCACGGGCAAATGTAACGCTCATTGCCCACCAGGAAGAGGAATTAAACAAAGGCTCAGTGTGCCCTGCTGGAAAGAGATTAGGGCCTGAAGCAATCCTGCGGTTTTGTGCCCAGCTCACAAGAAAGCGAGTTGAAGAAAGGAGCTCAGGGGCACTGTAATTCACAAACCTGCAGAGTTATAAATGACAGCTTTCCTCCAAAAATATATTGAAGTAAGCCTGCGAAGGGGACTTGAAAGCGGGGCAGAATTTCAGGAAAACGATTGCAGGGGGTAGACTGGAATTGCCCTGAAAGCATAGGAAAAGAGGCAGAACGTCGACAATGATGCACTTGGCCAAAAAGGGCGTATGCGTTTTTTCCTGAATATATTCAGGAAAAAACGCATACGCCCTTTTTGGCCAACCAAGCAAGCCTGTAAATGAAATCTGCACTACAATGAAGTCTCACTGCCCCCCTGGCAAAAGGGCCATCTGAAAAAAGTGTAAAATCCAGAAAGGTAGGACAGGATATGGAGAACAGGGAGCCTTGTTATGCTGATTGGCAGGATGTAAATTGCCAGCAGCCACCCTGGAGAAGTGTATGGTGTTTCCTGAAACACGAAAGAAACAAAGCAACACAGCCTATGGCACTTCCACTTATGGTCCTATAGCTTACGGAAATTAAAATCAAAAACAGACAGCCACCCCAATATTTGGGACGGCTGTGTTCACAAGAAGCTCGTCTACAGTAACAGGTAAATATCCCAGAAAGCAAAATATGGATAAAGAAGTTGTGGCACGTACGTACAATGCAATATCACTCAGCAATGAAATCTGTGTCATCAGGCCCGTAGCGGCATAGTGAGTGGATGCAGGTACGGTGATTCTATGTGAACTACGTCACACAGAAAAAGAAACATCATAAGATATCACTAATACACGGAATGTAAACTTGACTACACATGAACTGAATTACAAAACAGAACAGGGTCTCAAATTTAGAAAACCAACTAGTGCTTGCTTATGGGGAAAGGTGCGTTGGGGTGCTTCATAAAACCAGAGACTGAAATTAGCACAGATAACTTTCCATAAGCCAAATATGTAATAGACAAGACCTACTCCTTGCTCAACGAAATGGACCCAACACCACATATTCAACGCCTAGGAATATACCTGACTAGGAAGAATCTTAAAACCCATGGATATATATGTCTCCGTAAGAGAATCAAGCGTGTGTACAGCGGCATAAACGCAGCAGTGAAAATCCGATAAATCCCATTATCAAAATAAATTTCAAAAAAAAATCATAAAGACAGTGAAATAGAGAGCAATTCTTAAATAATTCACTCAGGGCATGTGATGCAACCGGGATTGACCACATCTACACCCAGAGCTGGTTGAGACATAAGGCTGGACACTTCAGGCTGATAGCATTGGTGAGTTTCGGTGAGCAAATGCAGACCCTTTGAAGTCATACTGCATGGTACCCATTCCATGGGTCCCAACTCTCCAGGTTCAAGGGATTCTTCCTCCAGCTAAAACATGCATGGGAAACCAAGAGTATCGTCCACCATGTGATTGGGAAATGATTTAAAATGCATCTCAGTTTTCGTATCCTGGTCCTCGGGTTCACCATTCCAGATGCTTTACTAACACTCTCCCCGCTTGGAGAGTCAGTGCCTTTAACCTCCTCTTTGGCACAGCTTGCAATTTCTGTGCAAAATGAACAGGAATAGGGAGAACCAATGAGAGACTAGCTGTAGGTGTCTGCACGGGCAAATGTAACGCTCATTGCCCACCAGGAAGAGGAATTAAACAAAGGCTCAGTGTGCCCTGCTGGAAACAGATTAGGGCCTGAAGCAATCCTGCGGTTTTGTGCCCAGCTCACAAGAAAGCGAGTTGAAGAAAGGAGCTCAGGGGCACTGTAATTCACAAACCTGCAGAGTTATAAATGACAGCTTTCCTCCAAAAATATATTGAAGTAAGCCTGCGAAGGGGACTTGAAAGCGGGGCAGAATTTCAGGAAAACGATTGCAGGGGGTAGACTGGAATTGCCCTGAAAGCATAGGAAAAGAGGCAGAACGTCGACAATGATGCACTTGGCCAAAAAGGGCGTATGCGTTTTTTCCTGAATATGTTCAGGAAAAAACGCATACGCCCTTTTTGGCCAACCAAGCAAGCCTGTAAATGAAATCTGCACTACAATGAAGTCTCACTGCCCCCCTGGCAAAAGGGCCATCTGAAAAAAGTGTAAAATCCAGAAAGGTAGGACAGGATATGGAGAACAGGGAGCCTTGTTATGCTGATTGGCAGGATGTAAATTGCCAGCAGCCACCCTGGAGAAGTGTATGGTGTTTCCTGAAACACGAAAGAAACAAAGCAACACAGCCTATGGCACTTCCACTTATGGTCCTATAGCTTACGGAAATTAAAATCAAAAACAGACAGCCACCCCAATATTTGAGACGGCTGTGTTCACAAGAAGCTCGTCTACAGTATCAGGTAAATATCCCAGAAAGCAAAAAATGGATAAAGAACTTGTGGCACGTACGTACAATGCAATATCACTCAGCAATGAAATCTGTGTCATCAGGCCCATAGCGGCATAGTGAGTGGATGCAGGTACGGTGATTCTACGTGAACTACGTCACACAGAAAAAGAAACATCATAAGATATCACGAATACACGGAATGTAAACTTGACTACACATGAACTGAATTACAAAATAGAAAAGGGTCTCAAATTTAGAAAACCAACTAGTGCTTGCTTATGGGGAAAGGTGCCTTGGGGTGCTGCATAAAACCAGAGACTGAAATTAGCACAGATAACTTTCCATAAGCCCAATATGTAATAGACAAGACCTACTCCTTGCTCAACGAAATGGACCCAACACCACATATTCAACGCCTAGGAATATACCTGACTAGGAAGAATCTTAAAACCCATGGATATATATGTCTCCGTAAGAGAATCAAGGGTGTGTACAGCGGCCGAAAGGCAGCAGTGAAAATCCGATAAATCCCATTATCAAAATAAATTTCGAAAACAAAACACAAAGACAGTGAATTAGAGAGCAATTCTTAAATAATTCACTCAGGGCATGTGATGCAACCGGGATTGACCACATCTACACCCAGAGCTGGTTGAGACATAAGGCTGGACACTTCAGGCTGATAGCATTGGTGAGTTTAGGTGAGCAAATGCACACCCTTTGAAGTCATACTGTATGGTACCTATTCCATGGGTCCCAACTCTTCAGGTTCAAGGGATTCTTCCTCCAGCTAAAACATGCATGTGAAACCCACAGTATGGTCCACCGTGTTATGGGGAAATGATTTAAAATGCATCTCAGTTTTCGTATCCTGGTCCTCGGGTTCACCATTCCAGATGATTTACTAACAGTCTCCCTGCTTGGAGAGTCAGTGCCTTTAACCTCCTGTTTGGCACAGCTTGCAATTTCTGTGCAAGATGAACAGGAATAGGGAGAACCAATGAGAGACTAGCTGTAGGTGTCTGCACGGGCAAATGTAACGCTCATTTCCCACCAGGAAGAGGAATTTACCAAAGGCTCAGCATGCCCTGCCCGAAACAGATTAGGGCCTGAAGCAATCCTGCGGTTTTGTGCCCAGTTCACAAGAAAGCGAGTTGAAGAAAGGAGCTCAGGGGCACTGTAATTCACAAACCTGCAGAGTTATAAATGACAGCTATCCTCCAAAAATATATTGAAGTAAGCCTGCGAAGGGGACTTGAAAGCGGGGCAGAATTTCAGGAAAACGATTGCAGGGGGTAGACTGGAATTGCCCTGAAAGCATAGGAAAAGAGGCAGAACGTCGACAATGATGCACTTGGCCAAAAAGGGCGTATGCGTTTTTTCCTGAATATATTCAGGAAAAAACGCATACGCCCTTTTTGGCCAACCAAGTAAGCCTGTAAAGGAAATCTGCACTACAATGAAGTCTCACTGCCCCCCTGGCAAAAGGGCCATCTGAAAAAAGTGTAAAATCCAGAAAGGTAGGACAGGATATGGAGAACAGGGAGCCTTGTTATGCTGATTGGCAGGATGTAAATTGCCAGCAGCCACCCTGGAGAAGTGTATGGTGTTTCCTGAAACACGAAAGAAACAAAGCAACACAGCCTATGGCACTTCCACTTATGGTCCTATAGCTTACGGAAATTAAAATCAAAAACAGACAGCCACCCCAATATTTGAGACGGCTGTGTTCACAAGAAGCTCGTCTACAGTATCAGGTAAATATCCCAGAAAGCAAAAAATGGATAAAGAACTTGTGGCACGTACGTACAATGCAATATCACTCAGCAATGAAATCTGTGTCATCAGGCCCATAGCGGCATAGTGAGTGGATGCAGGTACGGTGATTCTACGTGAACTACGTCACACAGAAAAAGAAACATCATAAGATATCACGAATACACGGAATGTAAACTTGACTACACATGAACTGAATTACAAAATAGAAAAGGGTCTCAAATTTAGAAAACCAACTAGTGCTTGCTTATGGGGAAAGGTGCCTTGGGGTGCTGCATAAAACCAGAGACTGAAATTAGCACAGATAACTTTCCATAAGCCCAATATGTAATAGACAAGACCTACTCCTTGCTCAACGAAATGGACCCAACACCACATATTCAACGCCTAGGAATATACCTGACTAGGAAGAATCTTAAAACCCATGGATATATATGTCTCCGTAAGAGAATCAAGGGTGTGTACAGCGGCCGAAAGGCAGCAGTGAAAATCCGATAAATCCCATTATCAAAATAAATTTCGAAAACAAAACACAAAGACAGTGAATTAGAGAGCAATTCTTAAATAATTCACTCAGGGCATGTGATGCAACCGGGATTGACCACATCTACACCCAGAGCTGGTTGAGACATAAGGCTGGACACTTCAGGCTGATAGCATTGGTGAGTTTAGGTGAGCAAATGCACACCCTTTGAAGTCATACTGTATGGTACCTATTCCATGGGTCCCAACTCTTCAGGTTCAAGGGATTCTTCCTCCAGCTAAAACATGCATGTGAAACCCACAGTATGGTCCACCGTGTTATGGGGAAATGATTTAAAATGCATCTCAGTTTTCGTATCCTGGTCCTCGGGTTCACCATTCCAGATGATTTACTAACAGTCTCCCTGCTTGGAGAGTCAGTGCCTTTAACCTCCTGTTTGGCACAGCTTGCAATTTCTGTGCAAGATGAACAGGAATAGGGAGAACCAATGAGAGACTAGCTGTAGGTGTCTGCACGGGCAAATGTAACGCTCATTTCCCACCAGGAAGAGGAATTTACCAAAGGCTCAGCATGCCCTGCCCGAAACAGATTAGGGCCTGAAGCAATCCTGCGGTTTTGTGCCCAGTTCACAAGAAAGCGAGTTGAAGAAAGGAGCTCAGGGGCACTGTAATTCACAAACCTGCAGAGTTATAAATGACAGCTATCCTCCAAAAATATATTGAAGTAAGCCTGCGAAGGGGACTTGAAAGCGGGGCAGAATTTCAGGAAAACGATTGCAGGGGGTAGACTGGAATTGCCCTGAAAGCATAGGAAAAGAGGCAGAACGTCGACAATGATGCACTTGGCCAAAAAGGGCGTATGCGTTTTTTCCTGAATATATTCAGGAAAAAACGCATACGCCCTTTTTGGCCAACCAAGTAAGCCTGTAAAGGAAATCTGCACTACAATGAAGTCTCACTGCCCCCCGGGCAAGAGGGCCATCTGAAAAAAGTGTAAAATCCAGAAAGGTAGGACAGGATATGGAGAACAGGGAGCCTTGTTATGCTGATTGGCAGGATGTAAATTGCCAGCAGCCACCCTGGAGAAGTGTATGGTGTTTCCTGAAACACGAAAGAAACAAAGCAACACAGCCTATGGCACTTCCACTTATGGTCCTATAGCTTACGGAAATTAAAATCAAAAACAGACAGCCACCCCAATATTTGGGACGGCTGTGTTCACAAGAAGCTCGTCTACAGTAACAGGTAAATATCCCAGAAAGCAAAATATGGATAAAGAAGTTGTGGCACGTACGTACAATGCAATATCACTCAGCAATGAAATCTGTGTCATCAGGCCCGTAGCGGCATAGTGAGTGGATGCAGGTACGGTGATTCTACGTGAACTACGTCACACAGAAAAAGAAACATCATAAGATATCACTAATACACGGAATGTAAACTTGACTACACATGAACTGAATTACAAAACAGAACAGGGCCTCAAATTTAGAAAACCAACTAGTGCTTGCTTATGGGGAAAGGTGCGTTGGGGTGCTTCAAAAAACCAGAGACTGAAATTAGCACAGATAACTTTCCATAAGCCAAATATGTAATAGACAAGACCTACTCCTTGCTCAACGAAATGGACCCAACACCACATATTCAACGCCTAGGAATATACCTGACTAGGAAGAATCTTAAAACCCATGGATATATATGTCTCCGTAAGAGAATCAAGCGTGTGTACAGCGGCATAAACGCAGCAGTGAAAATCCGATAAATCCCATTATCAAAATAAATTTCAAAAAAAAATCATAAAGACAGTGAAATAGAGAGCAATTCTTAAATAATTCACTCAGGGCCTGTGATGCAACCGGGATTTAACACATCTACACCCAGAGCTGGTTGAGACATAAGGCTGGACACTTCAGGCTGATAGCATTGGTGAGTTTCGGTGAGCAAATGCAGACCCTTTGAAGTCATACTGCATGGTACCCATTCCATGGGTCCCAACTCTCCAGGTTCAAGGGATTCTTCCTCCAGCTAAACCACGCATGGGAAACCAAGAGTATCGTCCACCATGTGATTGGGAAATGATTTAAAATGCATCTCAGTTTTCGTATCCTGGTCCTCGGGTTCACCATTCCAGATGCTTTACTAACACTCTCCCCGCTTGGAGAGTCAGTGCCTTTAACCTCCTCTTTGGCACAGCTTGCAATTTCTGTGCAAAATGAACAGGAATAGGGAGAACCAATGAGAGACTAGCTGTAGGTGTCTGCACGGGCAAATGTAACGCTCATTGCCCACCAGGAAGAGGAATTAAACAAAGGCTCAGTGTGCCCTGCTGGAAACAGATTAGGGCCTGAAGCAATCCTGCGGTTTTGTGCCCAGCTCACAAGAAAGCGAGTTGAAGAAAGGAGCTCAGGGGCACTGTAATTCACAAACCTGCAGAGTTATAAATGACAGCTTTCCTCCAAAAATATATTGAAGTAAGCCTGCGAAGGGGACTTGAAAGCGGGGCAGAATTTCAGGAAAACGATTGCAGGGGGTAGACTGGAATTGCCCTGAAAGCATAGGAAAAGAGGCAGAACGTCGACAATGATGCACTTGGCCAAAAAGGGCGTATGCGTTTTTTCCTGAATATATTCAGGAAAAAACGCATACGCCCTTTTTGGCCAACCAAGCAAGCCTGTAAATGAAATCTGCACTACAATGAAGTCTCACTGCCCCCCTGGCAAAAGGGCCATCTGAAAAAAGTGTAAAATCCAGAAAGGTAGGACAGGATATGGAGAACAGGGAGCCTTGTTATGCTGATTGGCAGGATGTAAATTGCCAGCAGCCACCCTGGAGAAGTGTATGGTGTTTCCTGAAACACGAAAGAAACAAAGCAACACAGCCTATGGCACTTCCACTTATGGTCCTATAGCTTACGGAAATTAAAATCAAAAACAGACAGCCACCCCAATATTTGAGACGGCTGTGTTCACAAGAAGCTCGTCTACAGTATCAGGTAAATATCCCAGAAAGCAAAAAATGGATAAAGAACTTGTGGCACGTACGTACAATGCAATATCACTCAGCAATGAAATCTGTGTCATCAGGCCCATAGCGGCATAGTGAGTGGATGCAGGTACGGTGATTCTACGTGAACTACGTCACACAGAAAAAGAAACATCATAAGATATCACGAATACACGGAATGTAAACTTGACTACACATGAACTGAATTACAAAATAGAAAAGGGTCTCAAATTTAGAAAACCAACTAGTGCTTGCTTATGGGGAAAGGTGCCTTGGGGTGCTGCATAAAACCAGAGACTGAAATTAGCACAGATAACTTTCCATAAGCCCAATATGTAATAGACAAGACCTACTCCTTGCTCAACGAAATGGACCCCACACCACATATTCAACGCCTAGGAATATACCTGACTAGGAAGAATCTTAAAACCCATGGATATATATGTCTCCGTAAGAGAATCAAGGGTGTGTACAGCGGCCGAAAGGCAGCAGTGAAAATCCGATAAATCCCATTATCAAAATAAATTTCGAAAACAAAGCACAAAGACAGTGAAATAGAGAGCAATTCTTAAATAATTCACTCAGGGCATGTGATGCAACCGGGATTGACCACATCTACACCCAGAGCTGGTTGAGACATAAGGCTGGACACTTCAGGCTGATAGCATTGGTGAGTTTAGGTGAGCAAATGCACACCCTTTGAAGTCATACTGTATGGTACCTATTCCATGGGTCCCAACTCTTCAGGTTCAAGGGATTCTTCCTCCAGCTAAAACATGCATGTGAAACCCACAGTATGGTCCACCGTGTTATGGGGAAATGATTTAAAATGCATCTCAGTTTTCGTATCCTGGTCCTCGGGTTCACCATTCCAGATGATTTACTAACAGTCTCCCTGCTTGGAGAGTCAGTGCCTTTAACCTCCTGTTTGGCACAGCTTGCAATTTCTGTGCAAGATGAACAGGAATAGGGAGAACCAATGAGAGACTAGCTGTAGGTGTCTGCACGGGCAAATGTAACGCTCATTTCCCACCAGGAAGAGGAATTTACCAAAGGCTCAGCATGCCCTGCCCGAAACAGATTAGGGCCTGAAGCAATCCTGCGGTTTTGTGCCCAGTTCACAAGAAAGCGAGTTGAAGAAAGGAGCTCAGGGGCACTGTAATTCACAAACCTGCAGAGTTATAAATGACAGCTATCCTCCAAAAATATATTGAAGTAAGCCTGCGAAGGGGACTTGAAAGCGGGGCAGAATTTCAGGAAAACGATTGCAGGGGGTAGACTGGAATTGCCCTGAAAGCATAGGAAAAGAGGCAGAACGTCGACAATGATGCACTTGGCCAAAAAGGGCGTATGCGTTTTTTCCTGAATATATTCAGGAAAAAACGCATACGCCCTTTTTGGCCAACCAAGCAGGCCTGTAAAGGAAATCTGCACTACAATGAAGTCTCACTGCCCCCCGGGCAAGAGGGCCATCTGAAAAAAGTGTAAAATCCAGAAAGGTAGGACAGGATATGGAGAACAGGGAGCCTTGTTATGCTGATTGGCAGGATGTAAATTGCCAGCAGCCAGCCTGGAGAAGTGTATGGTGTTTCCTGAAACACATAAGAAACAAAGCAACACAGTCTATGGCACTTCCACTTATGGTCCTATAGCTTACGGAAATTAAAATCAAAAACAGAGAGCCACCCCAATATTTGGGACGGCTGTGTTCACAAGAAGCTCGTCTACAGTAACAGGTAAATATCCCAGAAAGCAAAATATGGATAAAGAAGTTGTGGCACGTACGTACAATGCAATATCACTCAGCAATGAAATCTGTGTCATCAGGCCCGTAGCGGCATAGTGAGTGGATGCAGGTACGGTGATTCTACGTGAACTACGTCACACAGAAAAAGAAACATCATAAGATATCACTAATACACGGAATGTAAACTTGACTACACATGAACTGAATTACAAAACAGAACAGGGTCTCAAATTTAGAAAACCAACTAGTGTTTGCTTATGGGGAAAGGTGCGTTGGGGTGCTTCATAAAACCAGAGACTGAAATTAGCACAGATAACTTTCCATAAGCCAAATATGTAATAGACAAGACCTACTCCTTGCTCAACGAAATGGACCCAACACCACATATTCAACGCCTAGGAATATACCTGACTAGGAAGAATCTTAAAACCCATGGATATATATGTCTCCGTAAGAGAATCAAGCGTGTGTACAGCGGCATAAACGCAGCAGTGAAAATCCGATAAACCCCATTATCAAAATAAATTTCAAAAAAAAATCATAAAGACAGTGAAATAGAGAGCAATTCTTAAATAATTCACTCAGGGCATGTGATGCAACCGGGATTTAACACATCTACACCCAGAGCTGGTTGAGACATAAGGCTGGACACTTCAGGCTGATAGCATTGGTGAGTTTCGGTGAGCAAATGCAGACCCTTTGAAGTCATACTGCATGGTACCCATTCCATGGGTCCCAACTCTCCAGGTTCAAGGGATTCTTCCTCCAGCTAAAACATGCATGGGAAACCAAGAGTATCGTCCACCATGTGATTGGGAAATGATTTAAAATGCATCTCAGTTTTCGTATCCTGGTCCTCGGATTCACCATTCCAGATGCTTTACTAACACTCTCCCCGCTTGGAGAGTCAGTGCCTTTAACCTCCTCTTTGGCACAGCTTGCAATTTCTGTGCAAAATGAACAGGAATAGGGAGAACCAATGAGAGACTAGCTGTAGGTGTCTGCACGGGCAAATGTAACGCTCATTGCCCACCAGGAAGAGGAATTAAACAAAGGCTCAGTGTGCCCTGCTGGAAACAGATTAGGGCCTGAAGCAATCCTGCGGTTTTGTGCCCAGCTCACAAGAAAGCGAGTTGAAGAAAGGAGCTCAGGGGCACTGTAATTCACAAACCTGCAGAGTTATAAATGACAGCTTTCCTCCAAAAATATATTGAAGTAAGCCTGCGAAGGGGACTTGAAAGCGGGGCAGAATTTCAGGAAAACGATTGCAGGGGGTAGACTGGAATTGCCCTGAAAGCATAGGAAAAGAGGCAGAACGTCGACAATGATGCACTTGGCCAAAAAGAGCGTATGCGTTTTTTCCTGAATATATTCAGGAAAAAACGCATACGCCCTTTTTGGCCAACCAAGCAAGCCTGTAAATGAAATCTGCACTACAATGAAGTCTCACTGCCCCCCTGGCAAAAGGGCCATCTGAAAAAAGTGTAAAATCCAGAAAGGTAGGACAGGATATGGAGAACAGGGAGCCTTGTTATGCTGATTGGCAGGATGTAAATTGCCAGCAGCCACCCTGGAGAAGTGTATGGTGTTTCCTGAAACACGAAAGAAACAAAGCAACACAGCCTATGGCACTTCCACTTATGGTCCTATAGCTTACGGAAATTAAAATCAAAAACAGACAGCCACCCCAATATTTGAGACGGCTGTGTTCACAAGAAGCTCGTCTACAGTATCAGGTAAATATCCCAGAAAGCAAAAAATGGATAAAGAACTTGTGGCACGTACGTACAATGCAATATCACTCAGCAATGAAATCTGTGTCATCAGGCCCATAGCGGCATAGTGAGTGGATGCAGGTACGGTGATTCAACGTGAACTACGTCACACAGAAAAAGAAACATCATAAGATATCACGAATACACGGAATGTAAACTTGACTACACATGAACTGAATTACAAAATAGAAAAGGGTCTCAAATTTAGAAAACCAACTAGTGCTTGCTTATGGGGAAAGGTGCCTTGGGGTGCTGCATAAAACCAGAGACTGAAATTAGCACAGATAACTTTCCATAAGCCCAATATGTAATAGACAAGACCTACTCCTTGCTCAACGAAATGGACCCCACACCACATATTCAACGCCTAGGAATATACCTGACTAGGAAGAATCTTAAAACCCATGGATATATATGTCTCCGTAAGAGAATCAAGGGTGTGTACAGCGGCCGAAAGGCAGCAGTGAAAATCCGATAAATCCCATTATCAAAATAAATTTCGAAAACAAAGCACAAAGACAGTGAAATAGAGAGCAATTCTTAAATAATTCACTCAGGGCATGTGATGCAACCGGGATTGACCACATCTACACCCAGAGCTGGTTGAGACATAAGGCTGGACACTTCAGGCTGATAGCATTGGTGAGTTTAGGTGAGCAAATGCACACCCTTTGAAGTCATACTGTATGGTACCTATTCCATGGGTCCCAACTCTTCAGGTTCAAGGGATTCTTCCTCCAGCTAAAACATGCATGTGAAACCCACAGTATGGTCCACCGTGTTATGGGGAAATGATTTAAAATGCATCTCAGTTTTCGTATCCTGGTCCTCGGGTTCACCATTCCAGATGATTTACTAACAGTCTCCCTGCTTGGAGAGTCAGTGCCTTTAACCTCCTGTTTGGCACAGCTTGCAATTTCTGTGCAAGATGAACAGGAATAGGGAGAACCAATGAGAGACTAGCTGTAGGTGTCTGCACGGGCAAATGTAACGCTCATTTCCCACCAGGAAGAGGAATTTACCAAAGGCTCAGCATGCCCTGCCCGAAACAGATTAGGGCCTGAAGCAATCCTGCGGTTTTGTGCCCAGTTCACAAGAAAGCGAGTTGAAGAAAGGAGCTCAGGGGCACTGTAATTCACAAACCTGCAGAGTTATAAATGACAGCTATCCTCCAAAAATATATTGAAGTAAGCCTGCGAAGGGGACTTGAAAGCGGGGCAGAATTTCAGGAAAACGATTGCAGGGGGTAGACTGGAATTGCCCTGAAAGCATAGGAAAAGAGGCAGAACGTCGACAATGATGCACTTGGCCAAAAAGGGCGTATGCGTTTTTTCCTGAATATATTCAGGAAAAAACGCATACGCCCTTTTTGGCCAACCAAGCAGGCCTGTAAAGGAAATCTGCACTACAATGAAGTCTCACTGCCCCCCGGGCAAGAGGGCCATCTGAAAAAAGTGTAAAATCCAGAAAGGTAGGACAGGATATGGAGAACAGGGAGCCTTGTTATGCTGATTGGCAGGATGTAAATTGCCAGCAGCCAGCCTGGAGAAGTGTATGGTGTTTCCTGAAACACATAAGAAACAAAGCAACACAGTCTATGGCACTTCCACTTATGGTCCTATAGCTTACGGAAATTAAAATCAAAAACAGACAGCCACCCCAATATTTGGGACGGCTGTGTTCACAAGAAGCTCGTCTACAGTAACAGGTAAATATCCCAGAAAGCAAAATATGGATAAAGAAGTTGTGGCACGTACGTACAATGCAATATCACTCAGCAATGAAATCTGTGTCATCAGGCCCGTAGCGGCATAGTGAGTGGATGCAGGTACGGTGATTCTACGTGAACTACGTCACACAGAAAAAGAAACATCATAAGATATCACTAATACACGGAATGTAAACTTGACTACACATGAACTGAATTACAAAACAGAACAGGGTCTCAAATTTAGAAAACCAACTAGTGCTTGCTTATGGGGAAAGGTGCGTTGGGGTGCTTCATAAAACCAGAGACTGAAATTAGCACAGATAACTTTCCATAAGCCAAATATGTAATAGACAAGACCTACTCCTTGCTCAACGAAATGGACCCAACACCACATATTCAACGCCTAGGAATATACCTGACTAGGAAGAATCTTAAAACCCATGGATATATATGTCTCCGTAAGAGAATCAAGGGTGTGTACAGCGGCCGAAAGGCAGCAGTGAAAATCCGATAAATCCCATTATCAAAATAAATTTCAAAAAAAAATCATAAAGACAGTGAAATAGAGAGCAATTCTTAAATAATTCACTCAGGGCATGTGATGCAACCGGGATTTAACACATCTACACCCAGAGCTGGTTGAGACATAAGGCTGGACACTTCAGGCTGATAGCATTGGTGAGTTTCGGTGAGCAAATGCAGACCCTTTGAAGTCATACTGCATGGTACCCATTCCATGGGTCCCAACTCTCCAGGTTCAAGGGATTCTTCCTCCAGCTAAAACATGCATGGGAAACCAAGAGTATCGTCCACCATGTGATTGGGAAATGATTTAAAATGCATCTCAGTTTTCGTATCCTGGTCCTCGGGTTCACCATTCCAGATGCTTTACTAACACTCTCCCCGCTTGGAGAGTCAGTGCCTTTAACCTCCTCTTTGGCACAGCTTGCAATTTCTGTGCAAAATGAACAGGAATAGGGAGAACCAATGAGAGACTAGCTGTAGGTGTCTGCACGGGCAAATGTAACGCTCATTGCCCACCAGGAAGAGGAATTAAACAAAGGCTCAGTGTGCCCTGCTGGAAACAGATTAGGGCCTGAAGCAATCCTGCGGTTTTGTGCCCAGCTCACAAGAAAGCGAGTTGAAGAAAGGAGCTCAGGGGCACTGTAATTCACAAACCTGCAGAGTTATAAATGACAGCTTTCCTCCAAAAATATATTGAAGTAAGCCTGCGAAGGGGACTTGAAAGCGGGGCAGAATTTCAGGAAAACGATTGCAGGGGGTAGACTGGAATTGCCCTGAAAGCATAGGAAAAGAGGCAGAACGTCGACAATGATGCACTTGGCCAAAAAGGGCGTATGCGTTTTTTCCTGAATATATTCAGGAAAAAACGCATACGCCCTTTTTGGCCAACCAAGCAAGCCTGTAAATGAAATCTGCACTACAATGAAGTCTCACTGCCCCCCTGGCAAAAGGGCCATCTGAAAAAAGTGTAAAATCCAGAAAGGTAGGACAGGATATGGAGAACAGGGAGCCTTGTTATGCTGATTGGCAGGATGTAAATTGCCAGCAGCCACCCTGGAGAAGTGTATGGTGTTTCCTGAAACACGAAAGAAACAAAGCAACACAGCCTATGGCACTTCCACTTATGGTCCTATAGCTTACGGAAATTAAAATCAAAAACAGACAGCCACCCCAATATTTGAGACGGCTGTGTTCACAAGAAGCTCGTCTACAGTATCAGGTAAATATCCCAGAAAGCAAAAAATGGATAAAGAACTTGTGGCACGTACGTACAATGCAATATCACTCAGCAATGAAATCTGTGTCATCAGGCCCATAGCGGCATAGTGAGTGGATGCAGGTACGGTGATTCTACGTGAACTACGTCACACAGAAAAAGAAACATCATAAGATATCACGAATACACGGAATGTAAACTTGACTACACATGAACTGAATTACAAAATAGAAAAGGGTCTCAAATTTAGAAAACCAACTAGTGCTTGCTTATGGGGAAAGGTGCCTTGGGGTGCTGCATAAAACCAGAGACTGAAATTAGCACAGATAACTTTCCATAAGCCCAATATGTAATAGACAAGACCTACTCCTTGCTCAACGAAATGGACCCAACACCACATATTCAACGCCTAGGAATATACCTGACTAGGAAGAATCTTAAAACCCATGGATATATATGTCTCCGTAAGAGAATCAAGGGTGTGTACAGCGGCCGAAAGGCAGCAGTGAAAATCCGATAAATCCCATTATCAAAATAAATTTCGAAAACAAAGCACAAAGACAGTGAAATAGAGAGCAATTCTTAAATAATTCACTCAGGGCATGTGATGCAACCGGGATTGACCACATCTACACCCAGAGCTGGTTGAGACATAAGGCTGGACACTTCAGGCTGATAGCATTGGTGAGTTTAGGTGAGCAAATGCACACCCTTTGAAGTCATACTGTATGGTACCTATTCCATGGGTCCCAACTCTTCAGGTTCAAGGGATTCTTCCTCCAGCTAAAACATGCATGTGAAACCCACAGTATGGTCCACCGTGTTATGGGGAAATGATTTAAAATGCATCTCAGTTTTCGTATCCTGGTCCTCGGGTTCACCATTCCAGATGATTTACTAACAGTCTCCCTGCTTGGAGAGTCAGTGCCTTTAACCTCCTGTTTGGCACAGCTTGCAATTTCTGTGCAAGATGAACAGGAATAGGGAGAACCAATGAGAGACTAGCTGTAGGTGTCTGCACGGGCAAATGTAACGCTCATTTCCCACCAGGAAGAGGAATTTACCAAAGGCTCAGCATGCCCTGCCCGAAACAGATTAGGGCCTGAAGCAATCCTGCGGTTTTGTGCCCAGTTCACAAGAAAGCGAGTTGAAGAAAGGAGCTCAGGGGCACTGTAATTCACAAACCTGCAGAGTTATAAATGACAGCTATCCTCCAAAAATATATTGAAGTAAGCCTGCGAAGGGGACTTGAAAGCGGGGCAGAATTTCAGGAAAACGATTGCAGGGGGTAGACTGGAATTGCCCTGAAAGCATAGGAAAAGAGGCAGAACGTCGACAATGATGCACTTGGCCAAAAAGGGCGTATGCGTTTTTTCCTGAATATATTCAGGAAAAAACGCATACGCACTTTTTGGCCAACCAAGCAGGCCTGTAAAGGAAATCTGCACTACAATGAAGTCTCACTGCCCCCCGGGCAAGAGGGCCATCTGAAAAAAGTGTAAAATCCAGAAAGGTAGGACAGGATATGGAGAACAGGGAGCCTTGTTATGCTGATTGGCAGGATGTAAATTGCCAGCAGCCAGCCTGGAGAAGTGTATGGTGTTTCCTGAAACACATAAGAAACAAAGCAACACAGTCTATGGCACTTCCACTTATGGTCCTATAGCTTACGGAAATTAAAATCAAAAACAGACAGCCACCCCAATATTTGGGACGGCTGTGTTCACAAGAAGCTCGTCTACAGTAACAGGTAAATATCCCAGAAAGCAAAATATGGATAAAGAAGTTGTGGCACGTACGTACAATGCAATATCACTCAGCAATGAAATCTGTGTCATCAGGCCCGTAGCGGCATAGTGAGTGGATGCAGGTACGGTGATTCTACGTGAACTACGTCACACAGAAAAAGAAACATCATAAGATATCACTAATACACGGAATGTAAACTTGACTACACATGAACTGAATTACAAAACAGAACAGGGTCTCAAATTTAGAAAACCAACTAGTGTTTGCTTATGGGGAAAGGTGCGTTGGGGTGCTTCATAAAACCAGAGACTGAAATTAGCACAGATAACTTTCCATAAGCCAAATATGTAATAGACAAGACCTACTCCTTGCTCAACGAAATGGACCCAACACCACATATTCAACGCCTAGGAATATACCTGACTAGGAAGAATCTTAAAACCCATGGATATATATGTCTCCGTAAGAGAATCAAGCGTGTGTACAGCGGCATAAACGCAGCAGTGAAAATCCGATAAACCCCATTATCAAAATAAATTTCAAAAAAAAATCATAAAGACAGTGAAATAGAGAGCAATTCTTAAATAATTCACTCAGGGCATGTGATGCAACCGGGATTTAACACATCTACACCCAGAGCTGGTTGAGACATAAGGCTGGACACTTCAGGCTGATAGCATTGGTGAGTTTCGGTGAGCAAATGCAGACCCTTTGAAGTCATACTGCATGGTACCCATTCCATGGGTCCCAACTCTCCAGGTTCAAGGGATTCTTCCTCCAGCTAAAACATGCATGGGAAACCAAGAGTATCGTCCACCATGTGATTGGGAAATGATTTAAAATGCATCTCAGTTTTCGTATCCTGGTCCTCGGGTTCACCATTCCAGATGCTTTACTAACACTCTCCCCGCTTGGAGAGTCAGTGCCTTTAACCTCCTCTTTGGCACAGCTTGCAATTTCTGTGCAAAATGAACAGGAATAGGGAGAACCAATGAGAGACTAGCTGTAGGTGTCTGCACGGGCAAATGTAACGCTCATTGCCCACCAGGAAGAGGAATTAAACAAAGGCTCAGTGTGCCCTGCTGGAAACAGATTAGGGCCTGAAGCAATCCTGCGGTTTTGTGCCCAGCTCACAAGAAAGCGAGTTGAAGAAAGGAGCTCAGGGGCACTGTAATTCACAAACCTGCAGAGTTATAAATGACAGCTTTCCTCCAAAAATATATTGAAGTAAGCCTGCGAAGGGGACTTGAAAGCGGGGCAGAATTTCAGGAAAACGATTGCAGGGGGTAGACTGGAATTGCCCTGAAAGCATAGGAAAAGAGGCAGAACGTCGACAATGATGCACTTGGCCAAAAAGAGCGTATGCGTTTTTTCCTGAATATATTCAGGAAAAAACGCATACGCCCTTTTTGGCCAACCAAGCAAGCCTGTAAATGAAATCTGCACTACAATGAAGTCTCACTGCCCCCCTGGCAAAAGGGCCATCTGAAAAAAGTGTAAAATCCAGAAAGGTAGGACAGGATATGGAGAACAGGGAGCCTTGTTATGCTGATTGGCAGGATGTAAATTGCCAGCAGCCACCCTGGAGAAGTGTATGGTGTTTCCTGAAACACGAAAGAAACAAAGCAACACAGCCTATGGCACTTCCACTTATGGTCCTATAGCTTACGGAAATTAAAATCAAAAACAGACAGCCACCCCAATATTTGAGACGGCTGTGTTCACAAGAAGCTCGTCTACAGTATCAGGTAAATATCCCAGAAAGCAAAAAATGGATAAAGAACTTGTGGCACGTACGTACAATGCAATATCACTCAGCAATGAAATCTGTGTCATCAGGCCCATAGCGGCATAGTGAGTGGATGCAGGTACGGTGATTCAACGTGAACTACGTCACACAGAAAAAGAAACATCATAAGATATCACGAATACACGGAATGTAAACTTGACTACACATGAACTGAATTACAAAATAGAAAAGGGTCTCAAATTTAGAAAACCAACTAGTGCTTGCTTATGGGGAAAGGTGCCTTGGGGTGCTGCATAAAACCAGAGACTGAAATTAGCACAGATAACTTTCCATAAGCCCAATATGTAATAGACAAGACCTACTCCTTGCTCAACGAAATGGACCCCACACCACATATTCAACGCCTAGGAATATACCTGACTAGGAAGAATCTTAAAACCCATGGATATATATGTCTCCGTAAGAGAATCAAGGGTGTGTACAGCGGCCGAAAGGCAGCAGTGAAAATCCGATAAATCCCATTATCAAAATAAATTTCGAAAACAAAGCACAAAGACAGTGAAATAGAGAGCAATTCTTAAATAATTCACTCAGGGCATGTGATGCAACCGGGATTGACCACATCTACACCCAGAGCTGGTTGAGACATAAGGCTGGACACTTCAGGCTGATAGCATTGGTGAGTTTAGGTGAGCAAATGCACACCCTTTGAAGTCATACTGTATGGTACCTATTCCATGGGTCCCAACTCTTCAGGTTCAAGGGATTCTTCCTCCAGCTAAAACATGCATGTGAAACCCACAGTATGGTCCACCGTGTTATGGGGAAATGATTTAAAATGCATCTCAGTTTTCGTATCCTGGTCCTCGGGTTCACCATTCCAGATGATTTACTAACAGTCTCCCTGCTTGGAGAGTCAGTGCCTTTAACCTCCTGTTTGGCACAGCTTGCAATTTCTGTGCAAGATGAACAGGAATAGGGAGAACCAATGAGAGACTAGCTGTAGGTGTCTGCACGGGCAAATGTAACGCTCATTTCCCACCAGGAAGAGGAATTTACCAAAGGCTCAGCATGCCCTGCCCGAAACAGATTAGGGCCTGAAGCAATCCTGCGGTTTTGTGCCCAGTTCACAAGAAAGCGAGTTGAAGAAAGGAGCTCAGGGGCACTGTAATTCACAAACCTGCAGAGTTATAAATGACAGCTATCCTCCAAAAATATATTGAAGTAAGCCTGCGAAGGGGACTTGAAAGCGGGGCAGAATTTCAGGAAAACGATTGCAGGGGGTAGACTGGAATTGCCCTGAAAGCATAGGAAAAGAGGCAGAACGTCGACAATGATGCACTTGGCCAAAAAGGGCGTATGCGTTTTTTCCTGAATATATTCAGGAAAAAACGCATACACCCTTTTTGGCCAACCAAGCAGGCCTGTAAAGGAAATCTGCACTACAATGAAGTCTCACTGCCCCCCGGGCAAGAGGGCCATCTGAAAAAAGTGTAAAATCCAGAAAGGTAGGACAGGATATGGAGAACAGGGAGCCTTGTTATGCTGATTGGCAGGATGTAAATTGCCAGCAGCCAGCCTGGAGAAGTGTATGGTGTTTCCTGAAACACATAAGAAACAAAGCAACACAGTCTATGGCACTTCCACTTATGGTCCTATAGCTTACGGAAATTAAAATCAAAAACAGACAGCCACCCCAATATTTGGGACGGCTGTGTTCACAAGAAGCTCGTCTACAGTAACAGGTAAATATCCCAGAAAGCAAAATATGGATAAAGAAGTTGTGGCACGTACGTACAATGCAATATCACTCAGCAATGAAATCTGTGTCATCAGGCCCGTAGCGGCATAGTGAGTGGATGCAGGTACGGTGATTCTACGTGAACTACGTCACACAGAAAAAGAAACATCATAAGATATCACTAATACACGGAATGTAAACTTGACTACACATGAACTGAATTACAAAACAGAACAGGGTCTCAAATTTAGAAAACCAACTAGTGCTTGCTTATGGGGAAAGGTGCGTTGGGGTGCTTCATAAAACCAGAGACTGAAATTAGCACAGATAACTTTCCATAAGCCAAATATGTAATAGACAAGACCTACTCCTTGCTCAACGAAATGGACCCAACACCACATATTCAACGCCTAGGAATATACCTGACTAGGAAGAATCTTAAAACCCATGGATATATATGTCTCCGTAAGAGAATCAAGCGTGTGTACAGCGGCATAAACGCAGCAGTGAAAATCCGATAAATCCCATTATCAAAATAAATTTCAAAAAAAAATCATAAAGACAGTGAAATAGAGAGCAATTCTTAAATAATTCACTCAGGGCATGTGATGCAACCGGGATTTAACACATCTACACCCAGAGCTGGTTGAGACATAAGGCTGGACACTTCAGGCTGATAGCATTGGTGAGTTTCGGTGAGCAAATGCAGACCCTTTGAAGTCATACTGCATGGTACCCATTCCATGGGTCCCAACTCTCCAGGTTCAAGGGATTCTTCCTCCAGCTAAAACATGCATGGGAAACCAAGAGTATCGTCCACCATGTGATTGGGAAATGATTTAAAATGCATCTCAGTTTTCGTATCCTGGTCCTCGGGTTCACCATTCCAGATGCTTTACTAACACTCTCCCCGCTTGGAGAGTCAGTGCCTTTAACCTCCTCTTTGGCACAGCTTGCAATTTCTGTGCAAAATGAACAGGAATAGGGAGAACCAATGAGAGACTAGCTGTAGGTGTCTGCACGGGCAAATGTAACGCTCATTGCCCACCAGGAAGAGGAATTAAACAAAGGCTCAGTGTGCCCTGCTGGAAACAGATTAGGGCCTGAAGCAATCCTGCGGTTTTGTGCCCAGCTCACAAGAAAGCGAGTTGAAGAAAGGAGCTCAGGGGCACTGTAATTCACAAACCTGCAGAGTTATAAATGACAGCTTTCCTCCAAAAATATATTGAAGTAAGCCTGCGAAGGGGACTTGAAAGCGGGGCAGAATTTCAGGAAAACGATTGCAGGGGGTAGACTGGAATTGCCCTGAAAGCATAGGAAAAGAGGCAGAACGTCGACAATGATGCACTTGGCCAAAAAGGGCGTATGCGTTTTTTCCTGAATATATTCAGGAAAAAACGCATACGCCCTTTTTGGCCAACCAAGCAAGCCTGTAAATGAAATCTGCACTACAATGAAGTCTCACTGCCCCCCTGGCAAAATGGCCATCTGAAAAAAGTGTAAAATCCAGAAAGGTAGGACAGGATATGGAGAACAGGGAGCCTTGTTATGCTGATTGGCAGGATGTAAATTGCCAGCAGCCACCCTGGAGAAGTGTATGGTGTTTCCTGAAACACGAAAGAAACAAAGCAACACAGCCTATGGCACTTCCACTTATGGTCCTATAGCTTACGGAAATTAAAATCTAAAACAGACAGCCACCCCAATATTTGAGACGGCTGTGTTCACAAGAAGCTCGTCTACAGTATCAGGTAAATATCCCAGAAAGCAAAAAATGGATAAAGAACTTGTGGCACGTACGTACAATGCAATATCACTCAGCAATGAAATCTGTGTCATCAGGCCCATAGCGGCATAGTGAGTGGATGCAGGTACGGTGATTCAACGTGAACTACGTCACACAGAAAAAGAAACATCATAAGATATCACGAATACACGGAATGTAAACTTGACTACACATGAACTGAATTACAAAATAGAAAAGGGTCTCAAATTTAGAAAACCAACTAGTGCTTGCTTATGCGGAAAGGTGCCTTGGGGTGCTGCATAAAACCAGAGACTGAAATTAGCACAGATAACTTTCCATAAGCCCAATATGTAATAGACAAGACCTACTCCTTGCTCAACGAAATGGACCCAACACCACATATTCAACGCCTAGGAATATACCTGACTAGGAAGAATCTTAAAACCCATGGATATATATGTCTCCGTAAGAGAATCAAGGGTGTGTACAGCGGCCGAAAGGCAGCAGTGAAAATCCGATAAATCCCATTATCAAAATAAATTTCGAAAACAAAACACAAAGACAGTGAAATAGAGAGCAATTCTTAAATAATTCACTCAGGGCATGTGATGCAACCGGGATTGACCACATCTACACCCAGAGCTGGTTGAGACATAAGGCTGGACACTTCAGGCTGATAGCATTGGTGAGTTTAGGTGAGCAAATGCACACCCTTTGAAGTCATACTGTATGGTACCTATTCCATGGGTCCCAACTCTTCAGGTTCAAGGGATTCTTCCTCCAGCTAAAACATGCATGTGAAACCCACAGTATGGTCCACCGTGTTATGGGGAAATGATTTAAAATGCATCTCAGTTTTCGTATCCTGGTCCTCGGGTTCACCATTCCAGATGATTTACTAACAGTCTCCCTGCTTGGAGAGTCAGTGCCTTTAACCTCCTGTTTGGCACAGCTTGCAATTTCTGTGCAAGATGAACAGGAATAGGGAGAACCAATGAGAGACTAGCTGTAGGTGTCTGCACGGGCAAATGTAACGCTCATTTCCCACCAGGAAGAGGAATTTACCAAAGGCTCAGCATGCCCTGCCCGAAACAGATTAGGGCCTGAAGCAATCCTGCGGTTTTGTGCCCAGTTCACAAGAAAGCGAGTTGAAGAAAGGAGCTCAGGGGCACTGTAATTCACAAACCTGCAGAGTTATAAATGACAGCTATCCTCCAAAAATATATTGAAGTAAGCCTGCGAAGGGGACTTGAAAGCGGGGCAGAATTTCAGGAAAACGATTGCAGGGGGTAGACTGGAATTGCCCTGAAAGCATAGGAAAAGAGGCAGAACGTCGACAATGATGCACTTGGCCAAAAAGGGCGTATGCGTTTTTTCCTGAATATATTCAGGAAAAAACGCATACGCCCTTTTTGGCCAACCAAGCAAGCCTGTAAAGGAAATCTGCACTACAATGAAGTCTCACTGCCCCCCGGGCAAGAGGGCCATCTGAAAAAAGTGTAAAATCCAGAAAGGTAGGACAGGATATGGAGAACAGGGAGCCTTGTTATGCTGATTGGCAGGATGTAAATTGCCAGCAGCCAGCCTGGAGAAGTGTATGGTGTTTCCTGAAACACATAAGAAACAAAGCAACACAGTCTATGGCACTTCCACTTATGGTCCTATAGCTTACGGAAATTAAAATCAAAAACAGACAGCCACCCCAATATTTGGGACGGCTGTGTTCACAAGAAGCTCGTCTACAGTAACAGGTAAATATCCCAGAAAGCAAAATATGGATAAAGAAGTTGTGGCACGTACGTACAATGCAATATCACTCAGCAATGAAATCTGTGTCATCAGGCCCGTAGCGGCATAGTGAGTGGATGCAGGTACGGTGATTCTACGTGAACTACGTCACACAGAAAAAGAAACATCATAAGATATCACTAATACACGGAATGTAAACTTGACTACACATGAACTGAATTACAAAACAGAACAGGGTCTCAAATTTAGAAAACCAACTAGTGCTTGCTTATGGGGAAAGGTGCGTTGGGGTGCTTCATAAAACCAGAGACTGAAATTAGCACAGATAACTTTCCATAAGCCAAATATGTAATAGACAAGACCTACTCCTTGCTCAACGAAATGGACCCAACACCACATATTCAACGCCTAGGAATATACCTGACTAGGAAGAATCTTAAAACCCATGGATATATATGTCTCCGTAAGAGAATCAAGCGTGTGTACAGCGGCATAAACGCAGCAGTGAAAATCCGATAAATCCCATTATCAAAATAAATTTCAAAAAAAAATCATAAAGACAGTGAAATAGAGAGCAATTCTTAAATAATTCACTCAGGGCATGTGATGCAACCGGGATTTAACACATCTACACCCAGAGCTGGTTGAGACATAAGGCTGGACACTTCAGGCTGATAGCATTGGTGAGTTTCGGTGAGCAAATGCAGACCCTTTGAAGTCATACTGCATGGTACCCATTCCATGGGTCCCAACTCTCCAGGTTCAAGGGATTCTTCCTCCAGCTAAAACATGCATGGGAAACCAAGAGTATCGTCCACCATGTGATTGGGAAATGATTTAAAATGCATCTCAGTTTTCGTATCCTGGTCCTCGGGTTCACCATTCCAGATGCTTTACTAACACTCTCCCCGCTTGGAGAGTCAGTGCCTTTAACCTCCTCTTTGGCACAGCTTGCAATTTCTGTGCAAAATGAACAGGAATAGGGAGAACCAATGAGAGACTAGCTGTAGGTGTCTGCACGGGCAAATGTAACGCTCATTGCCCACCAGGAAGAGGAATTAAACAAAGGCTCAGTGTGCCCTGCTGGAAACAGATTAGGGCCTGAAGCAATCCTGCGGTTTTGTGCCCAGCTCACAAGAAAGCGAGTTGAAGAAAGGAGCTCAGGGGCACTGTAATTCACAAACCTGCAGAGTTATAAATGACAGCTTTCCTCCAAAAATATATTGAAGTAAGCCTGCGAAGGGGATTTGAAAGCGGGGCAGAATGTCAGGAAAACGATTGCAGGGGGTAGACTGGAATTGCCCTGAAAGCATAGGAAAAGAGGCAGAACGTCGACAATGATGCACTTGGCCAAAAAGGGCGTATGCGTTTTTTCCTGAATATATTCAGGAAAAAACGCATACGCCCTTTTTGGCCAACCAAGCAAGCCTGTAAATGAAATCTGCACTACAATGAAGTCTCACTGCCCCCCTGGCAAAAGGGCCATCTGAAAAAAGTGTAAAATCCAGAAAGGTAGGACAGGATATGGAGAACAGGGAGCCTTGTTATGCTGATTGGCAGGATGTAAATTGCCAGCAGCCACCCTGGAGAAGTGTATGGTGTTTCCTGAAACACGAAAGAAACAAAGCAACACAGCCTATGGCACTTCCACTTATGGTCCTATAGCTTACGGAAATTAAAATCAAAAACAGACAGCCACCCCAATATTTGAGACGGCTGTGTTCACAAGAAGCTCGTCTACAGTATCAGGTAAATATCCCAGAAAGCAAAAAATGGATAAAGAACTTGTGGCACGTACGTACAATGCAATATCACTCAGCAATGAAATCTGTGTCATCAGGCCCATAGCGGCATAGTGAGTGGATGCAGGTACGGTGATTCTACGTGAACTACGTCACACAGAAAAAGAAACATCATAAGATATCACGAATACACGGAATGTAAACTTGACTACACATGAACTGAATTACAAAATAGAAAAGGGTCTCAAATTTAGAAAACCAACTAGTGCTTGCTTATGGGGAAAGGTGCCTTGGGGTGCTGCATAAAACCAGAGACTGAAATTAGCACAGATAACTTTCCATAAGCCCAATATGTAATAGACAAGACCTACTCCTTGCTCAACGAAATGGACCCAACACCACCACATATTCAACGCCTAGGAATATACCTGACTAGGAAGAATCTTAAAACCCATGGATATATATGTCTCCGTAAGAGAATCAAGGGTGTGTACAGCGGCCGAAAGGCAGCAGTGAAAATCCGATAAATCCCATTATCAAAATAAATTTCGAAAACAAAACACAAAGACAGTGAAATAGAGAGCAATTCTTAAATAATTCACTCAGGGCATGTGATGCAACCGGGATTGACCACATCTACACCCAGAGCTGGTTGAGACATAAGGCTGGACACTTCAGGCTGATAGCATTGGTGAGTTTAGGTGAGCAAATGCACACCCTTTGAAGTCATACTGTATGGTACCTATTCCATGGGTCCCAACTCTTCAGGTTCAAGGGATTCTTCCTCCAGCTAAAACATGCATGTGAAACCCACAGTATGGTCCACCGTGTTATGGGGAAATGATTTAAAATGCATCTCAGTTTTCGTATCCTGGTCCTCGGGTTCACCATTCCAGATGATTTACTAACAGTCTCCCTGCTTGGAGAGTCAGTGCCTTTAACCTCCTGTTTGGCACAGCTTGCAATTTCTGTGCAAGATGAACAGGAATAGGGAGAACCAATGAGAGACTAGCTGTAGGTGTCTGCACGGGCAAATGTAACGCTCATTTCCCACCAGGAAGAGGAATTTACCAAAGGCTCAGCATGCCCTGCCCGAAACAGATTAGGGCCTGAAGCAATCCTGCGGTTTTGTGCCCAGTTCACAAGAAAGCGAGTTGAAGAAAGGAGCTCAGGGGCACTGTAATTCACAAACCTGCAGAGTTATAAATGACAGCTATCCTCCAAAAATATATTGAAGTAAGCCTGCGAAGGGGACTTGAAAGCGGGGCAGAATTTCAGGAAAACGATTGCAGGGGGTAGACTGGAATTGCCCTGAAAGCATAGGAAAAGAGGCAGAACGTCGACAATGATGCACTTGGCCAAAAAGGGCGTATGCGTTTTTTCCTGAATATATTCAGGAAAAAACGCATACGCCCTTTTTGGCCAACCAAGCAAGCCTGTAAAGGAAATCTGCACTACAATGAAGTCTCACTGCCCCCCTGGCAAAAGGGCCATCTGAAAAAAGTGTAAAATCCAGAAAGGTAGGACAGGATATGGAGAACAGGGAGCCTTGTTATGCTGATTGGCAGGATGTAAATTGCCAGCAGCCACCCTGGAGAAGTGTATGGTGTTTCCTGAAACACGAAAGAAACAAAGCAACACAGCCTATGGCACTTCCACTTATGGTCCTATAGCTTACGGAAATTAAAATCAAAAACAGACAGCCACCCCAATATTTGAGACGGCTGTGTTCACAAGAAGCTCGTCTACAGTATCAGGTAAATATCCCAGAAAGCAAAAAATGGATAAAGAACTTGTGGCACGTACGTACAATGCAATATCACTCAGCAATGAAATCTGTGTCATCAGGCCCATAGCGGCATAGTGAGTGGATGCAGGTACGGTGATTCTACGTGAACTACGTCACACAGAAAAAGAAACATCATAAGATATCACGAATACACGGAATGTAAACTTGACTACACATGAACTGAATTACAAAATAGAAAAGGGTCTCAAATTTAGAAAACCAACTAGTGCTTGCTTATGGGGAAAGGTGCCTTGGGGTGCTGCATAAAACCAGAGACTGAAATTAGCACAGATAACTTTCCATAAGCCCAATATGTAATAGACAAGACCTACTCCTTGCTCAACGAAATGGACCCAACACCACATATTCAACGCCTAGGAATATACCTGACTAGGAAGAATCTTAAAACCCATGGATATATATGTCTCCGTAAGAGAATCAAGGGTGTGTACAGCGGCCGAAAGGCAGCAGTGAAAATCCGATAAATCCCATTATCAAAATAAATTTCGAAAACAAAACACAAAGACAGTGAAATAGAGAGCAATTCTTAAATAATTCACTCAGGGCATGTGATGCAACCGGGATTGACCACATCTACACCCAGAGCTGGTTGAGACATAAGGCTGGACACTTCAGGCTGATAGCATTGGTGAGTTTAGGTGAGCAAATGCACACCCTTTGAAGTCATACTGTATGGTACCTATTCCATGGGTCCCAACTCTTCAGGTTCAAGGGATTCTTCCTCCAGCTAAAACATGCATGTGAAACCCACAGTATGGTCCACCGTGTTATGGGGAAATGATTTAAAATGCATCTCAGTTTTCGTATCCTGGTCCTCGGGTTCACCATTCCAGATGATTTACTAACAGTCTCCCTGCTTGGAGAGTCAGTGCCTTTAACCTCCTGTTTGGCACAGCTTGCAATTTCTGTGCAAGATGAACAGGAATAGGGAGAACCAATGAGAGACTAGCTGTAGGTGTCTGCACGGGCAAATGTAACGCTCATTTCCCACCAGGAAGAGGAATTTACCAAAGGCTCAGCATGCCCTGCCCGAAACAGATTAGGGCCTGAAGCAATCCTGCGGTTTTGTGCCCAGTTCACAAGAAAGCGAGTTGAAGAAAGGAGCTCAGGGGCACTGTAATTCACAAACCTGCAGAGTTATAAATGACAGCTATCCTCCAAAAATATATTGAAGTAAGCCTGCGAAGGGGACTTGAAAGCGGGGCAGAATTTCAGGAAAACGATTGCAGGGGGTAGACTGTAATTGCCCTGAAAGCATAGGAAAAGAGGCAGAACGTCGACAATGATGCACTTGGCCAAAAAGGGCGTATGCGTTTTTTCCTGAATATATTCAGGAAAAAACGCATACGCCCTTTTTGGCCAACCAAGCAAGCCTGTAAAGGAAATCTGCACTACAATGAAGTCTCACTGCCCCCCGGGCAAGAGGGCCATCTGAAAAAAGTGTAAAATCCAGAAAGGTAGGACAGGATATGGAGAACAGGGAGCCTTGTTATGCTGATTGGCAGGATGTAAATTGCCAGCAGCCAGCCTGGAGAAGTGTATGGTGTTTCCTGAAACACATAAGAAACAAAGCAACACAGTCTATGGCACTTCCACTTATGGTCCTATAGCTTACGGAAATTAAAATCAAAAACAGAGAGCCACCCCAATATTTGGGACGGCTGTGTTCACAAGAAGCTCGTCTACAGTAACAGGTAAATATCCCAGAAAGCAAAATATGGATAAAGAAGTTGTGGCACGTACGTACAATGCAATATCACTCAGCAATGAAATCTGTGTCATCAGGCCCGTAGCGGCATAGTGAGTGGATGCAGGTACGGTGATTCTACGTGAACTACGTCACACAGAAAAAGAAACATCATAAGATATCACGAATACACGGAATGTAAACTTGACTACACATGAACTGAATTACAAAATAGAAAAGGGTCTCAAATTTAGAAAACCAACTAGTGCTTGCTTATGGGGAAAGGTGCCTTGGGGTGCTGCATAAAACCAGAGACTGAAATTAGCACAGATAACTTTCCATAAGCCCAATATGTAATAGACAAGACCTACTCCTTGCTCAACGAAATGGACCCAACACCACATATTCAACGCCTAGGAATATACCTGACTAGGAAGAATCTTAAAACCCATGGATATATATGTCTCCGTAAGAGAATCAAGGGTGTGTACAGCGGCCGAAAGGCAGCAGTGAAAATCCGATAAATCCCATTATCAAAATAAATTTCGAAAACAAAACACAAAGACAGTGAAATAGAGAGCAATTCTTAAATAATTCACTCAGGGCATGTGATGCAACCGGGATTGACCACATCTACACCCAGAGCTGGTTGAGACATAAGGCTGGACACTTCAGGCTGATAGCATTGGTGAGTTTAGGTGAGCAAATGCACACCCTTTGAAGTCATACTGTATGGTACCTATTCCATGGGTCCCAACTCTTCAGGTTCAAGGGATTCTTCCTCCAGCTAAAACATGCATGTGAAACCCACAGTATGGTCCACCGTGTTATGGGGAAATGATTTAAAATGCATCTCAGTTTTCGTATCCTGGTCCTCGGGTTCACCATTCCAGATGATTTACTAACAGTCTCCCTGCTTGGAGAGTCAGTGCCTTTAACCTCCTGTTTGGCACAGCTTGCAATTTCTGTGCAAGATGAACAGGAATAGGGAGAACCAATGAGAGACTAGCTGTAGGTGTCTGCACGGGCAAATGTAACGCTCATTTCCCACCAGGAAGAGGAATTTACCAAAGGCTCAGCATGCCCTGCCCGAAACAGATTAGGGCCTGAAGCAATCCTGCGGTTTTGTGCCCAGTTCACAAGAAAGCGAGTTGAAGAAAGGAGCTCAGGGGCACTGTAATTCACAAACCTGCAGAGTTATAAATGACAGCTATCCTCCAAAAATATATTGAAGTAACCTGCGAAGGGGACTTGAAAGCGGGGCAGAATTTCAGGAAAACGATTGCAGGGGGTAGACTGGAATTGCCCTGAAAGCATAGGAAAAGAGGCAGAACGTCGACAATGATGCACTTGGCCCAAAAAGGGCGTATGCGTTTTTTCCTGAATATATTCAGGAAAAAACGCATACGCCCTTTTTGGCCAACCAAGCAAGCCTGTAAAGGAAATCTGCACTACAATGAAGTCTCACTGCCCCCCGGGCAAGAGGGCCATCTGAAAAAAGTGTAAAATCCAGAAAGGTAGGACAGGATATGGAGAACAGGGAGCCTTGTTATGCTGATTGGCAGGATGTAAATTGCCAGCAGCCAGCCTGGAGAAGTGTATGGTGTTTCCTGAAACACATAAGAAACAAAGCAACACAGTCTATGGCACTTCCACTTATGGTCCTATAGCTTACGGAAATTAAAATCAAAAACAGACAGCCACCCCAATATTTGGGACGGCTGTGTTCACAAGAAGCTCGTCTACAGTAACAGGTAAATATCCCAGAAAGCAAAATATGGATAAAGAAGTTGTGGCACGTACGTACAATGCAATATCACTCAGCAATGAAATCTGTGTCATCAGGCCCGTAGCGGCATAGTGAGTGGATGCAGGTACGGTGATTCTACGTGAACTACGTCACACAGAAAAAGAAACATCATAAGATATCACGAATACACGGAATGTAAACTTGACTACACATGAACTGAATTACAAAATAGAAAAGGGTCTCAAATTTAGAAAACCAACTAGTGCTTGCTTATGGGGAAAGGTGCCTTGGGGTGCTGCATAAAACCAGAGACTGAAATTAGCACAGATAACTTTCCATAAGCCCAATATGTAATAGACAAGACCTACTCCTTGCTCAACGAAATGGACCCAACACCACATATTCAACGCCTAGGAATATACCTGACTAGGAAGAATCTTAAAACCCATGGATATATATGTCTCCGTAAGAGAATCAAGCGTGTGTACAGCGGCATAAACGCAGCAGTGAAAATCCGATAAATCCCATTATCAAAATAAATTTCAAAAAAAAATCATAAAGACAGTGAAATAGAGAGCAATTCTTAAATAATTCACTCAGGGCATGTGATGCAACCGGGATTTAACACATCGACACCCAGAGCTGGTTGAGACATAAGGCTGGACACTTCAGGCTGATAGCATTGGTGAGTTTCGGTGAGCAAATGCAGACCCTTTGAAGTCATACTGCATGGTACCCATTCCATGGGTCCCAACTCTCCAGGTTCAAGGGATTCTTCCTCCAGCTAAAACATGCATGGGAAACCAAGAGTATCGTCCACCATGTGATTGGGAAATGATTTAAAATGCATCTCAGTTTTCGTATCCTGGTCCTCGGGTTCACCATTCCAGATGCTTTACTAACACTCTCCCCGCTTGGAGAGTCAGTGCCTTTAACCTCCTCTTTGGCACAGCTTGCAATTTCTGTGCAAAATGAACAGGAATAGGGAGAACCAATGAGAGACTAGCTGTAGGTGTCTGCACGGGCAAATGTAACGCTCATTGCCCACCAGGAAGAGGAATTAAACAAAGGCTCAGTGTGCCCTGCTGGAAACAGATTAGGGCCTGAAGCAATCCTGCGGTTTTGTGCCCAGCTCACAAGAAAGCGAGTTGAAGAAAGGAGCTCAGGGGCACTGTAATTCACAAACCTGCAGAGTTATAAATGACAGCTTTCCTCCAAAAATATATCGAAGTAAGCCTGCGAAGGGGACTTGAAAGCGGGGCAGAATTTCAGGAAAACGATTGCAGGGGGTAGACTGGAATTGCCCTGAAAGCATAGGAAAAGAGGCAGAACGTCGACAATGATGCACTTGGCCAAAAAGGGCGTATGCGTTTTTTCCTGAATATATTCAGGAAAAAACGCATACGCCCTTTTTGGCCAACCAAGCAAGCCTGTAAATGAAATCTGCACTACAATGAAGTCTCACTGCCCCCCTGGCAAAAGGGCCATCTGAAAAAAGTGTAAAATCCAGAAAGGTAGGACAGGATATGGAGAACAGGGAGCCTTGTTATGCTGATTGGCAGGATGTAAATTGCCAGCAGCCACCCTGGAGAAGTGTATGGTGTTTCCTGAAACACGAAAGAAACAAAGCAACACAGCCTATGGCACTTCCACTTATGGTCCTATAGCTTACGGAAATTAAAATCAAAAACAGACAGCCACCCCAATATTTGAGACGGCTGTGTTCACAAGAAGCTCGTCTACAGTATCAGGTAAATATCCCAGAAAGCAAAAAATGGATAAAGAACTTGTGGCACGTACGTACAATGCAATATCACTCAGCAATGAAATCTGTGTCATCAGGCCCATAGCGGCATAGTGAGTGGATGCAGGTACGGTGATTCTACGTGAACTACGTCACACAGAAAAAGAAACATCATAAGATATCACGAATACACGGAATGTAAACTTGACTACACATGAACTGAATTACAAAATAGAAAAGGGTCTCAAATTTAGAAAACCAACTAGTGCTTGCTTATGGGGAAAGGTGCCTTGGGGTGCTGCATAAAACCAGAGACTGAAATTAGCACAGATAACTTTCCATAAGCCCAATATGTAATAGACAAGACCTACTCCTTGCTCAACGAAATGGACCCAACACCACATATTCAACGCCTAGGAATATACCTGACTAGGAAGAATCTTAAAACCCATGGATATATATGTCTCCGTAAGAGAATCAAGGGTGTGTACAGCGGCCGAAAGGCAGCAGTGAAAATCCGATAAATCCCATTATCAAAATAAATTTCGAAAACAAAACACAAAGACAGTGAAATAGAGAGCAATTCTTAAATAATTCACTCAGGGCATGTGATGCAACCGGGATTGACCACATCTACACCCAGAGCTGGTTGAGACATAAGGCTGGACACTTCAGGCTGATAGCATTGGTGAGTTTAGGTGAGCAAATGCACACCCTTTGAAGTCATACTGTATGGTACCTATTCCATGGGTCCCAACTCTTCAGGTTCAAGGGATTCTTCCTCCAGCTAAAACATGCATGTGAAACCCACAGTATGGTCCACCGTGTTATGGGGAAATGATTTAAAATGCATCTCAGTTTTCGTATCCTGGTCCTCGGGTTCACCATTCCAGATGATTTACTAACAGTCTCCCTGCTTGGAGAGTCAGTGCCTTTAACCTCCTGTTTGGCACAGCTTGCAATTTCTGTGCAAGATGAACAGGAATAGGGAGAACCAATGAGAGACTAGCTGTAGGTGTCTGCACGGGCAAATGTAACGCTCATTTCCCACCAGGAAGAGGAATTTACCAAAGGCTCAGCATGCCCTGCCCGAAACAGATTAGGGCCTGAAGCAATCCTGCGGTTTTGTGCCCAGTTCACAAGAAAGCGAGTTGAAGAAAGGAGCTCAGGGGCACTGTAATTCACAAACCTGCAGAGTTATAAATGACAGCTATCCTCCAAAAATATATTGAAGTAAGCCTGCGAAGGGGACTTGAAAGAGGGGCAGAATTTCAGGAAAACGATTGCAGGGGGTAGACTGGAATTGCCCTGAAAGCATAGGAAAAGAGGCAGAACGTCGACAATGATGCACTTGGCCAAAAAGGGCGTATGCGTTTTTTCCTGAATATATTCAGGAAAAAACGCATACGCCCTTTTTGGCCAACCAAGCAAGCCTGTAAAGGAAATCTGCACTACAATGAAGTCTCACTGCCCCCCGGGCAAGAGGGCCATCTGAAAAAAGTGTAAAATCCAGAAAGGTAGGACAGGATATGGAGAACAGGGAGCCTTGTTATGCTGATTGGCAGGATGTAAATTGCCAGCAGCCAGCCTGGAGAAGTGTATGGTGTTTCCTGAAACACATAAGAAACAAAGCAACACAGTCTATGGCACTTCCACTTATGGTCCTATAGCTTACGGAAATTAAAATCAAAAACAGAGAGCCACCCCAATATTTGGGACGGCTGTGTTCACAAGAAGCTCGTCTACAGTAACAGGTAAATATCCCAGAAAGCAAAATATGGATAAAGAAGTTGTGGCACGTACGTACAATGCAATATCACTCAGCAATGAAATCTGTGTCATCAGGCCCGTAGCGGCATAGTGAGTGGATGCAGGTACGGTGATTCTACGTGAACTACGTCACACAGAAAAAGAAACATCATAAGATATCACTAATACGCGGAATGTAAACTTGACTACACATGAACTGAAATACAAAACAGAACAGGGTCTAAAATTTAGAAAACCAACTAGTGCTTGCTTATGGGGAAAGGTGCGTTGGGGTGCTTCATAAAACCAGAGACTGAAATTAGCACAGATAACTTTCCATAAGCCAAATATGTAATAGACAAGACCTACTCCTTGCTCAACGAAATGGACCCAACACCACATATTCAACGCCTAGGAATATACCTGACTAGGAAGAATCTTAAAACCCATGGATATATATGTCTCCGTAAGAGAATCAAGCGTGTGTACAGCGGCATAAACGCAGCAGTGAAAATCCGATAAATCCCATTATCAAAATAAATTTCAAAAAAAAATCATAAAGACAGTGAAATAGAGAGCAATTCTTAAATAATTCACTCAGGGCATGTGATGCAACCGGGATTTAACACATCTACACCCAGAGCTGGTTGAGACATAAGGCTGGACACTTCAGGCTGATAGCATTGGTGAGTTTCGGTGAGCAAATGCAGACCCTTTGAAGTCATACTGCATGGTACCCATTCCATGGGTCCCAACTCTCCAGGTTCAAGGGATTCTTCCTCCAGCTAAAACATGCATGGGAAACCAAGAGTATCGTCCACCATGTGATTGGGAAATGATTTAAAATGCATCTCAGTTTTCGTATCCTGGTCCTCGGGTTCACCATTCCAGATGCTTTACTAACACTCTCCCCGCTTGGAGAGTCAGTGCCTTTAACCTCCTCTTTGGCACAGCTTGCAATTTCTGTGCAAAATGAACAGGAATAGGGAGAACCAATGAGAGACTAGCTGTAGGTGTCTGCACGGGCAAATGTAACGCTCATTGCCCACCAGGAAGAGGAATTAAACAAAGGCTCAGTGTGCCCTGCTGGAAACAGATTAGGGCCTGAAGCAATCCTGCGGTTTTGTGCCCAGCTCACAAGAAAGCGAGTTGAAGAAAGGAGCTCAGGGGCACTGTAATTCACAAACCTGCAGAGTTATAAATGACAGCTTTCCTCCAAAAATATATTGAAGTAAGCCTGCGAAGGGGACTTGAAAGCGGGGCAGAATTTCAGGAAAACGATTGCAGGGGGTAGACTGGAATTGCCCTGAAAGCATAGGAAAAGAGGCAGAACGTCGACAATGATGCACTTGGCCAAAAAGGGCGTATGCGTTTTTTCCTGAATATATTCAGGAATAAACGCATACGCCCTTTTTGGCCAAGCAAGCAAGCCTGTAAATGAAATCTGCACTACAATGAAGTCTCACTGCCCCCCTGGCAAAAGGGCCATCTGAAAAAAGTGTAAAATCCAGAAAGGTAGGACAGGATATGGAGAACAGGGAGCCTTGTTATGCTGATTGGCAGGATGTAAATTGCCAGCAGCCACCCTGGAGAAGTGTATGGTGTTTCCTGAAACACGAAAGAAACAAAGCAACACAGCCTATGGCACTTCCACTTATGGTCCTATAGCTTACGGAAATTAAAATCAAAAACAGACAGCCACCCCAATATTTGAGACGGCTGTGTTCACAAGAAGCTCGTCTACAGTATCAGGTAAATATCCCAGAAAGCAAAAAATGGATAAACAACTTGTGGCACGTACGTACAATGCAATATCACTCAGCAATGAAATCTGTGTCATCAGGCCCATAGCGGCATAGTGAGTGGATGCAGGTACGGTGATTCTACGTGAACTACGTCACACAGAAAAAGAAACATCATAAGATATCACGAATACACGGAATGTAAACTTGACTACACATGAACTGAATTACAAAATAGAAAAGGGTCTCAAATTTAGAAAACCAACTAGTGCTTGCTTATGGGGAAAGGTGCCTTGGGGTGCTGCATAAAACCAGAGACTGAAATTAGCACAGATAACTTTCCATAAGCCCAATATGTAATAGACAAGACCTACTCCTTGCTCAACGAAATGGACCCAACACCACATATTCAACGCCTAGGAATATACCTGACTAGGAAGAATCTTAAAACCCATGGATATATATGTCTCCGTAAGAGAATCAAGGGTGTGTACAGCGGCTGAAAGGCAGCAGTGAAAATCCGATAAATCCCATTATCAAAATAAATTTCGAAACCAAAACACAAAGACAGTGAAATAGAGAGCAATTCTTAAATAATTCACTCAGGGCATGTGATGCAACCGGGATTGACCACATCTACACCCAGAGCTGGTTGAGACATAAGGCTGGACACTTCAGGCTGATAGCATTGGTGAGTTTAGGTGAGCAAATGCACACCCTTTGAAGTCATACTGTATGGTACCTATTCCATGGGTCCCAACTCTTCAGGTTCAAGGGATTCTTCCTCCAGCTAAAACATGCATGTGAAACCCACAGTATGGTCCACCGTGTTATGGGGAAATGATTTAAAATGCATCTCAGTTTTCGTATCCTGGTCCTCGGGTTCACCATTCCAGATGATTTACTAACAGTCTCCCTGCTTGGAGAGTCAGTGCCTTTAACCTCCTGTTTGGCACAGCTTGCAATTTCTGTGCAAGATGAACAGGAATAGGGAGAACCAATGAGAGACTAGCTGTAGGTGTCTGCACGGGCAAATGTAACGCTCATTTCCCACCAGGAAGAGGAATTTACCAAAGGCTCAGCATGCCCTGCCCGAAACAGATTAGGGCCTGAAGCAATCCTGCGGTTTTGTGCCCAGTTCACAAGAAAGCGAGTTGAAGAAAGGAGCTCAGGGGCACTGTAATTCACAAACCTGCAGAGTTATAAATGACAGCTATCCTCCAAAAATATATTGAAGTAAGCCTGCGAAGGGGACTTGAAAGCGGGGCAGAATTTCAGGAAAACGATTGCAGGGGGTAGACTGGAATTGCCCTGAAAGCATAGGAAAAGAGGCAGAACGTCGACAATGATGCACTTGGCCAAAAAGGGCGTATGCGTTTTTTCCTGAATATATTCAGGAAAAAACGCATACGCCCTTTTTGGCCAACCAAGCAAGCCTGTAAAGGAAATCTGCACTACAATGAAGTCTCACTGCCCCCCGGGCAAGAGGGCCATCTGAAAAAAGTGTAAAATCCAGAAAGGTAGGACAGGATATGGAGAACAGGGAGCCTTGTTATGCTGATTGGCAGGATGTAAATTGCCAGCAGCCAGCCTGGAGAAGTGTATGGTGTTTCCTGAAACACATAAGAAACAAAGCAACACAGTCTATGGCACTTCCACTTATGGTCCTATAGCTTACGGAAATTAAAATCAAAAACAGACAGCCACCCCAATATTTGGGACGGCTGTGTTCACAAGAAGCTCGTCTACAGTAACAGGTAAATATCGCAGAAAGCAAAATATGGATAAAGAAGTTGTGGCACGTACGTACAATGCAATATCACTCAGCAATGAAATCTGTGTCATCAGGCCCGTAGCGGCATAGTGAGTGGATGCAGGTACGGTGATTCTACGTGAACTACGTCACACAGAAAAAGAAACATCATAAGATATCACTAATACACGGAATGTAAACTTGACTACACATGAACTGAATTACAAAACAGAACAGGGTCTCAAATTTAGAAAACCAACTAGTGCTTGCTTATGGGGAAAGGTGCGTTGGGGTGCTTCATAAAACCAGAGACTGAAATTAGCACAGATAACTTTCCATAAGCCAAATATGTAATAGACAAGACCTACTCCTTGCTCAACGAAATGGACCCAACACCACATATTCAACGCCTAGGAATATACCTGACTAGGAAGAATCTTAAAACCCATGGATATATATGTCTCCGTAAGAGAATCAAGCGTGTGTACAGCGGCATAAACGCAGCAGTGAAAATCCGATAAATCCCATTATCAAAATAAATTTCAAAAAAAAATCATAAAGACAGTGAAATAGAGAGCAATTCTTAAATAATTCACTCAGGGCATGTGATGCAACCGGGATTTAACACATCTACACCCAGAGCTGGTTGAGACATAAGGCTGGACACTTCAGGCTGATAGCATTGGTGAGTTTCGGTGAGCAAATGCAGACCCTTTGAAGTCATACTGCATGGTACCCATTCCATGGGTCCCAACTCTCCAGGTTCAAGGGATTCTTCCTCCGGCTAAAACATGCATGGGAAACCCAGAGTATCGTCCACCGTGTGATTGGGAAACGATTTAAAATGTATCTCAGTTTTCGTATCCTGGTCCTCGGGTTCACCATTCCAAATGCTTTACAAACACTCTCCCTGCTTGGAGAGTCAGTGCCTTTAACCTCCTCTTTGGCGCAGCTTGCAATTTCTGTGCAAGATGAACAGGAATAGGGAGAACGAATAAGACACTAGCTCTAGGTGTGTGCACGGGCAAATGTAACGCTCATTACCACCAGGAAGAGGAATTAACCAAAGGCTCAGTGTGCCCTGCTGGAAACAGATTAGGGCGTGAAGCAATCCTGCGGTTTTGTGCCCAGCTCACAAGAAAGCGAGTTGAAGAAAGGAGCTCAGGGGCACTGTAATTCACAAACCTGCAGAGTTATAAATGACAGCTATCCTTCAAAAATATATTGAAGTAAGCCTGCGAAGGGGACTTGAAAGTGGGGCAGAATTTCAGGAAAACGATTGCAGGGGGTAGACTGGAATTGCCCTGAAAGCATAGGAAAAGAGGCACAACGTCGACAATGATGCACTTGGCCAAAAAGGGCGTATGCTTTTTTTCCTGAATATATTCAGGAAAAAACGCATATGCCCTTTTTGGCCAACCAAGCAAGCCTGTAAAGGAAATCTGCACTACAATGAAGTCTCACTGGCCCCTGGGCAAAAGGGCCCTCTGAAAAAAGTGTAAAATCCAGAAAGGTAGGACAGGATATGGAGAACAGGGAGCCTTTTAATGCTGATTGGCAGGATGTAAATTGTGAACAGCCACCCTGGAGCAGTGTATGGTGTTTCCTGAAACACATAAGAAATAAAGCAACACAGCCTATGGCAATTGCACTTATGGTCCTATTGCTTAGGGAAATTACAATCAAAAACAGGGAGCCACCCCAAAGTTTGGGACGGCTGTGTTCACAAGAAGCTCGTCTACAGTACCAGGTAAATATCTCAGAAAGCAAAAAATGGATAAAGAAGTTGTGGCACGTACGTGCAATGCAATATCACTCAGCAATGAAATCTGTGTCATCAGGCCCGTAGCGGCATAGTGAGTGGATGCAGGTACGGTGATTCTACGTGAACTACGTCACACAGAAAAAGAAACATCATAAGATATCACTAATACACGGAATGTAAACTTGACTACATATGAACTGAATTACAAAACAGAACAGGGTCTCAAATTTAGAAAACCAACTAGTGCTTGCTTATGGGGAAAGGTGCCTTGGGGTGCTGCATAAAACCAGAGACTGAAATTAGCACAGATAACATTCCATTAGCCAAATATGTAATAGACAAGACCTACTCCTTGCTCAACGAAATGGATTCAACACCACATATTCAACGCCTAGGAATATACCTGACCAAGAAGAATCTTAAAACCCATGGATTTATATGTCTCCGTAAGAGAATCAAGCGTGTGTAGAGCGGCATAAACGCAGCAGTGAAAATCCGATAAATCCCATTATCAAAATAAATTTCAAAAAAAAATCACAAAGACAGTGAAATAGAGAGCAATTCTTAAATAATTCACTCAGGGCATGTGATGCAACCGGGATTTAACACATCTACACCCAGAGCTGGTTGAGACATAAGGCTGGACACTTCAGGCTGATAGCATTGGTGAGTTTCGGTGAGCAAATGCAGACCCTTTGAAGTCATACTGCATGGTACCCATTCCATGGGTCCCAACTCTCCAGGTTCAAGGGATTCTTCCTCCAGCTAAAACACGCATGGGAATCCAAGAGTATCGTCCACCATGTGATTGGGAAATGATTTAAAATGCATCTCAGTTTTCGTATCCTGGTCCTCGGGTTCACCATTCCAGATGCTTTACTAACACTCTCCCCGCTTGGAGAGTCAGTGCCTTTAACCTCCTCTTTGGCACAGCTTGCAATTTCAGTGCAAGATGAACAGGAATAAGGAGAACCAATGAGAGACTAGTTGTAGGTGTCTGCACGGGCAAATGTAACGCACATTGCCCACCAGGAAGAGGAATTAAACAAAGGCTCAGTGTGCCCTGCTGGAAACAGATTAGGGCCTGAAGCAATCCTGCGGTTTTGTGCCCAGATCACAAGAAAGCGAGTTCAAGAAAGGAGCTCAGGGGCACTGTAATTCACAAACCTGCAGAGTTATAAATGACAGCTTTCCTCCAAAAATATATTGAAGTAAGCCTGCGAAGGGGACTTGAAAGCGGGGCAGAATTTCAGGAAAACGATTGCAGGGGGTAGACTGGAATTGCCCTGAAAGCATAGGAAAAGAGGCAGAACGTCGACAATGATGCACTTGGCCAAAAAGGGCGTATGTGTTTTTTCCTGAATATATTCAGGAAAAAACGCATACGCCCTTTTTCGCCAACCAAGCAAGCCTGTAAAGGAAATCTGCACTACAATGAAATCTCACTGCCCCCCCGGGCAAAAGGGCCATCTGAAAAAAGTGTAAAATCCAGAAATGTAGGACAGGATATGGAGAACAGGGAGCCTTGTTATACTGATTGGCAGATTGTTAATTGCCAACAGCCGCCCTGGCGAAGTGTATGGTGTTTCCTGAAACACGTAAGAAACAAAGCAACACAGCCTATGGCACTTCCACTTATGGTCCTATAGCTTACAGAAATTAAAATCAAAAACAGACAGCCACCCCAATATATGGGCCGGCTGTGTTCCCAAGAAGCTCGTCTACAGTACCAGGTAAATATCCCAGAAAGCAAAAAATGGATAAAGAAGTTGTGGCACGTACGTGCAATGCAATATCACTCAGCAATGAAATCTGTGTCATCAGGCCCATAGCGGCATAGTGAGTGGATGCAGGTACGGTGATTCTACGTGAACTACGTCACACAGAAAAAGAAACATCATAAGATATCACTAATACACGGAATGTAAACTTGACTACACATGAACTGAATTACAAAACAGAACAGGGTCTCAAATTTAGAAAACCAACTAGTGCTTGCTTATGGGGAAAGGTGCGTTGGGGTGCTGCATAAAACCAGAGACTGAAATTAGCACAGATAACTTTCCATTAGCCAAATATGTAATAGACAAGACCTACTCCTTGCTCAACGAAATGGACCCAGCACCACATCTTCAACGCCTAGGAATATACCTGACTAGGAAGAATCTTAAAACCCATGGAAATATATGTCTCCGTAAGAGAATCAAGCGTGTGTACAGTGGCCGAAACGCAGTAGTGCAAATCCGATAAATCCCATTATCAAAATAAATTTTTTAAACAAAACACAAAGACAGTGAAACAGAGAGCAATTCTTAAATAATTCACTCAGGGCATATGATGCAACCGGGATTGACCACATCTACACCCAGAGTTGGTTGAGACATAAGGCTGGACACTTCAGGCTGATAGCATTGGTGAGTTTTGGTGAGCAAATGCAGACCCTTTGAAGTCATACTGCATGGTACCCATTCCATGGGTCCCAACTCTCCAGGTTCAAGGGATTCTTCCTCCAGCTAAAACATGCATGGGAAACCCACAGTACGGTCCACCGTTTGATTGGGAAAAGATTTAAAATGCATCTCAGTTTTCATATCCTGGTCCTCGGGTTCACCATTCCAGATGCTTTACAAACACTCTCCCCGCTTGGAGAGTCAGTGCCTTTAACCTCCTCTTTGGCACAGCTTGCAATTTCTGTGCAAGATGAACAGGAATAGGGAGAACCAATGAGAGACTAGCTATAGGTGTCTGCACGGGAAAATGTAACGCTCATTGCCCACCAGGAAGAGGAATTAACCAAAGGCTCCTTGTGCCCTGCCGGAAACAGATTAGGGCCTGAAGTAATCCTGCGGTTTTGTGCCCAGCTCACAAGAAAGCGAGTTGAAGAAAGGAGCTCAGGGGCACTGTAATTCACAAACCTGCAGAGTTATAAATGACAGCTATCCTCCAAGAATATATTGAAGTAAGCCTGCAAAGGGGACTTGAAAGCGGGGCAGAATTTCAGGAAAACGATTGCAGGGGGTAGACTGGAATTGCCCTGAAAGCATAGGAAAAGAGGCAGAACGTCAACAAAGATGCACTTGGCCAAAAAGAGCATATGCGTTTTTTCCTGAATATATTCAGGAAAGAACGCATAGGCACTTTTTGGCCAACCAAGCCAGCATGTAAAGGAAATCTGCACTACAATGAAGTCTCACTGCCCCCTGGGCAAAACATCCATCTGAAAACAGTGTAAAATCCAGAAAGGTAGGACAGGATATGGAGAATAGGGAGCCTTGTTATGCTGATTGGCAGGATGTAAATTGCCAACAGTCACCCTAGAGAAGTGTATGGTGTTTCCTGAAACACGTAAGAAATAAAACAACACAGCCTATGGCAATTGCACTTATGGTCCTATTGCTTAGGGAAATTAAAATAAAAAACAGAGAGCCACCCCAAAATTTGGGGCGGCTGTGTTCCCATGAAGCTCGTCTACAATACCAGGTAAATATCCCAGAAAGCAAAAAATGGATAAAGAATTTGTGGCACGTACGTGCAATGCAATATCACTCAGCAATGAAATCTGTGTCATCAGGCCCGTAGCGGCATAGTGAGTGGATGCAGGTACGGTGATTCTACATGAACTACGTCACACAGAAAAAGAAACATCATAAGATATCACTAATACACGGAATGTAAACTTGACTACACATGAACTGAATTACAAAACAGAACAGGGTCGCAAATTTAGAAAACCAAGCAGTGCTTGCTTATGGGGAAAGGTGCCTTGGGGTGCTGCGTAAAACCAGAGACTGAAATTCGCACAGATAACATTCCATAAGCCAAATATGTAATAGACAAGACCTACTCCTTGCTCAACGAAATGGACTCAACACCACATATTCAACGCCTAGGAATATATCTGACTAGGAAGAATCTTAAAACCCATGGATTTATATGTCTCCGTAAGAGAATCAAGCGTGTGTACAGCGGCATAAACGCAGCAGTGAAAATCCGATAAATCCCATTATCAAAATAAATTTCAAAAACAAAACACAAAGACAGTGAAACAGTGAGCAATTCTTAAATAATTCTCTCAGGGCATGTGATGCAACCGGGATTTTCCACATCTACACCCAGAGCTGGTTGAGACATAAGGCTGGACACTTCAGGCTGATAGCATTGGTGAGTTTCGGTGAGCAAATGCAGACCCTTTGATGTCATACTTCATGGTACCCATTCCATGGGTCCCAAATCTCCAGGTTCAAGGGATTCTTCCTCCATCTAAAACATGCATGGGAAACCCAGAGTATGGTCCACCGTGTGATTGGGAAATGATTTAAAATGCATCTCAGTTTTCGTATCCTGGTCCTCGTGTTCACCATTCCGGATGCTTTACTAACACTCTCCCCTCTTGGAGAGTCAGTGCCTTTAACCTCCTGTTTGGCACAGCTTGCAATTTCTGCACAGGATGAACAGGAATAGGGAGAACCAATGAGAGATTAGCTGTAGGTGTATGCACCGGCAAATGTAACGCTCATTTCCCACCAGTAAGAGGATTTAAACAAAGGCTCAGCGTGCCTTGCCGGAAAGAGATTAGGGCCTGAAGCAATCCTACGGTTTTTTGCCCAGCTCACAAGAAAGCGAGTTGAAGAAAGGAGCTCAGGGGCACTGTAATTCACAAACCTGCAGAGTTATGAAAAACAGCTATCCTCCAAAAATATATTGAAGTAAGCCTGCGAAGGGGACTCGAAAGCGGGGCAGAATTTCAGGAAAACGATTGCAGGGGGTAGACTGGAATTGTCCTGAAAGCATAGGAAAAGAGGCAGAACGTCGACAATGATGCACTTGGCCAAAAAGGGCGTATGCGTGTTTCCTGAATATATTCAGGAAAAAACGCATACGCCCTTTTTGACCAACCAAGCAAGCTTTTAAAGAAATCTGCACTACAATGAAGTCTCAGTGCCCCCCAGGGCAAAAGGGCCATTTAAAAAAATTGTAAAATCTTGAAACGGAGGACAGGCAATGGAGAACATTGATCCTTATTATGCTGATTCATATGATGTAAATTGCCAACAGCCATTCTGGAGAAATGTTATGTGTTTCCTGAAACACATGAGAAACAAAGCAATACAGCCTATGGCACTTCCACTTATGGTCCTACAGCTTAGGGAAATTAAAATCAAAAACACATAGCCACCTCAAGTTTGGGACCTCTCTGTTTACAAGAACCTCGTTTACAGTACCAGGTAAATATCTCAGAGAGCATACAATGGATTAAGATGTTGTGGTACGTACGTACAATGGAATACCACTCAGCAATGAAATCTGTGTCATCCGGCCCGTAGTGCCATAGTGAGTAGATTCAGGTACGGTGATTCTACGTGAAATAAGTCACACAGAAAAAGAAACATCATAAGATATCACTAATACACGGAATATAAACTTGACTACACATGAACTGAATTACAAAACAGAACAGGGTCTCAAATTTAGAAAACCAACTAGTGCTTGCTTACGGGGAAAGGTGCCTTGGGGTGCTGCATAAAACCAGAAACTGAAATTAGCACAGATACCGTTCCATAAGCCAAATATATAATAGACAAGACTTACTCCTTGCTCAACGAAATGGACTCAACACCACATATTCAACGCCTAGGAATATACCTGACTAGGAAGAATCTTAAAACCCATGGATTTATATGTCTCCGTAAGAGAATCAAGAGTGTGTACAGCGGCATTAACGCAGCATTGAAAATCGGATAAATCCCAGTATCAAAAAAAATTTCAAAAAGAAAACACAATGACAGTGAAACAGAGAACAATTCTTAAATAACTCACACAGGGCTTGTGATGCAACCTGGATTTACCACATCTACACCCAGAGCTGTGTGAGAGATAAGGCTGGACACTTTGGGCTGATTGCATTGGTGAGTTTGAGTGAGCAAATGCAGACCCTTTGATGTCATACTGCCTGGTACCCATTCCATGGTTCCCAACTCTCCAGGTTCAAGGGATTCTTCCTTCAGCTAAAATTTGCATGGGAAACCCAGAGTATTCTCCACCGTGTGACTGGGAAACCTTTTTACATGCATGTCAGTTTTCGTCCCCTGGTACTCAGGTTCACCATTCCAGACCCTTTTCTTACACTCTCCCCATTTGTAGAGTCAGTGCCTTTAACCTCCTGTTTGGCACTGCTTGCAATTTCTGCGCAAGATGAACAGGAATACGGAGAACCAACGGGAGACTATCTGTAGGTGTGTGCACGGGCAAATTTTTTTTTAACATCTTTATTGGGGTATAATTGCTTTAAAATGGTGTGTTAGTTTTTGCTTTATAACAAAGTGAATCAGCTATACAAATACATATACTCCCATGTGTCTTCCCTCTTGTGTCTCCCTCCCTCCCTCTCTCTCCCTCCCACCCCTCCAGGTTGTCCCAACGCCCCAAGCTAATATCCCTGTGCCTTGTTGCTGCTTCCCCCTTGCTATCTACCTTACTACGTTTGTTAGTGTGTATATATCCATGACTCTCTCTCGCCCTGTCAAAACTCACCCTTCCCCCTCCCCATATCCTCAATTCCGTTCTCCAGTAGGTCTGCGCCTCTATTCCTGTCTTATCCCTAGGTTCTTCATGACATTTTTTTCCTTTAAATTCCATATATATGTGTTAGCATACGGTATTTGTCTTTTTCTTTCTGACTTACTTCACTCTGTATGACAGACTCTAGGTCTATCCATCTCATTACAAATAACTCAGTTTCATTCCTTTTTAAGGCTGAGTAATATTCCATTGTGTATATGTGCCACATCTTCTTTATCTATTCGTCCAATGATGGGCGCTTAGGTTCTTTCCATCTCCAGGCTATTGTAAATAGAGCTGCAATGAACATTTTGGTACATGACTCTTTTTGAATTTTGGTTTTCTCAGGGTATATGCCCAGTATGCACGGGCAATTTGAACACTCATTTCCCAACAGGAAGAGGAATTAACCAAAGGCTCAGCATGCCATGCTGGAACAAGATTAGGGCCTGAAGCAATCCTGCGATTTTGTGGCCAGCTCACAAGAAAGCGAGTTGAGGAAAGGAGCTCAGGGGCACTGTCATTCACATACTTGCAGACTTATAAATGACAGAAATTGTAGAAAAATATATTGAATTAAGGCTGCAAAGAGGACTTGAAAGTGGGGCAGAATTGCCGGAATCCGATTTCAGGAGGTAGACGTGAATTGCTGTGAAAGCATAAGAGAAGTGGCAGAACCTCGTCAATGAAGCACTTGGCCAAAAAGGGCATATGCATTTTTTCCAGGGCCATCATTAACGGGAGTAGGAGGCTCCCAGCATGCTCCAGTGGCCAACAGAGGGCCCACGTCACCAAGGCGATGTAAGCTAGCCAGGCAGGAGTGACCTGACATCAGAGGGCCCACCGCACAGAATGGTAAGGAACCCAGCCAGGATCAGACTCTCCCCAGAGGGCCCACATCACCAAGGTGATGGGAACCAGGCAGGAGTGTCCTCACACCCGTGGGGCTACATCATCAAAAGTTGAGGTACCCAGCACATGTGTCCTCGAACCAGAGGACCCACATCACCATGGGTTTCGGAGTGAGGCAGGCAGGATTAACCTCACAACACATGTCCCACTGTATACAAAAGGTGTGGAAACCAGCAGTTGGATCTTCCTAGCAGGCGGCCCAGAGCACTGAGGCTATGAGATCCAGGCCGGCATGAACTCACAACAGAGGGCCCTCATTGTGATTCTGTAAGCAACCCAGCCGTTGTGACCTCAGAGCAGAAGGCCCACATCCCCATGGGGAAGGGAAACAAGCAGGAGTGTTATCGCAAGAGTGGGCACACATGAAAAAATGTGGGGAGCCCAGCAATTAGTGCCTGATGCCAGAGGGCCCTCATCACCGAGGGGCGGTGGCTCCCAGCCAGCTTGGACTGCTACCAGCGGGGCGACGTCGCCAATGCGGAGTGCGACAACCAGGCAGGAGTGACCTCAGAGCAGAGGGTCAACCTCACAGAAGTGTGAAGAACCAAAGAGGATCAGATTCTCACCAGAGGGCCCACATCACCAAGGGAATGGGAACCAGGCAGGAGTGTCCTCACACTAGTGGGGCCACATCACCGAAAAGTGAGGGACCCAGCACACATGGCCACAAACCAGAGGACACACATCACAAGGGAGCTGGGATTGAGGCAGGCAGGAGGAGCCTCAAAACAGAGGGACCATAGAATTAAAAAGGTGAAGAATCCCGCAGTTGGAACCTCCCAGCAGGCGGCCAGGAGCAGCGAGACTATGGGATCCAGGCCGGAGGGATCTCACACGAGAGGGCCGTCATCATGAAACTGTGAGCAACCTAGGCGTTGGGATCACAGAGCAGAAGGCCCACATTCCCATGGGGTTGGGAACCTGTCAGAAGTGTACTCGCACCACAGGGCACACATCAGAGAATTTAGGGAGCCCCGGAGTTGGGGCCTGACGCCAGAGGGCCCTCATTACCAAGGGGAGGAGACTCCAATCAGGCACCAACACCCAACTGAGGGCCCACATCGCCAAGGTGACGTGTGACAGCCAGGTAGGAGTGACCTCACCGCAGAGGGCCTACCTCACAGAAGGGTGAGGAACACAGCCAGGATAAGACTCTCACCAGAGGGCCCACATCACCAAGGTGATCAGAACCAGGCAGGAGAGTCTTCACACCAGTGTGGCCACATCATAGAAAGGTGAGGAACCCAGCACATGTGGCCTAAACAAGAAGACCCACATCTCCAAGGGGCTCGGAATGAGGCAGGCAGGAGTAGCCTCACAACACAGGGCCCATAGAATAAAAAAGCTGAGGAATCCAGCAATGGAAACCTCCCAGCAGGCGGCCAAGAGCACCAAGTCTATGCGATTCAGGCCGCAGTAAACTCACAGCAGAGGGTCCACATCATGAAAATGCGAGCAACCCAGCCATTTGGACCTCAGAGCAGAAGGTCCACATCCCCAAGGTGTTGGGAGCATGGCAGGAGTGTCCTCGCACCACTTAGCACATATCAGAAAATGTGGGTACCCAGCAGTTAGGGCCTGACGCCAGAGGGCCCTCATCACTGAGGGGAGGAGGCTCCCAGCATGTTCCAACTACCACAAGAGGGCCTACGTCACCAAGGAGGGGTGTGCCAGCCAGGCAGGAGTGACCTCACAGCAGACGGCCCACCTCAAAGAAGTGTGAGGAACCCAACCAGGATCAGACTCTCACCAGAGGGCCCATATCACCAAGGGGACAGGAACCAGGCACGAGTGTCCTCACACCAGTGGGGCCACATCATTAAAAGATGAGGAAACTGGCACATGTGGCCACAAACCAGAGGACCTACATCACCAAGGGGCTGGGAGTGACACAGGCAGGAGGAGCCTCCCAACACAGGGCCCAAAGAATAAAAAAGGTGAGGAACCCAGCAGTTGGAACTTCCCAGCAGGTGGCCCAGAGTACAGAGGCTATGGAATCTAGGAATGAGTGAACTAACACCAGAGAGCTAACATCAGGAAACTGTGAGCAACCCAGTGATTGGAACCTCAGAGCAGAAGGCCCATATCACCATGGGGATGGGAACATTTCACGAGTGTCCTGGCATCACTGGGCTCACATCAGAAAACCTGGGGGGCCCAGCAGTTAGAGCCTGACGCCAGAGGGACCTCATCACCGAGGATAGGAGTCTCCAAAAGGATCCAATTGCCACCAGAGGGCCGACGTCACCAAGGCAATTGGAGCAAGCCAGGCAGGAGTTACCTCAGAGCACAGGGCCCACCTCACAGAACGGTAAGGAACCCAGCGAGGATCAGACTCTCACCAGAGGGGCCACATCACCAAGGGAATGGGAACCAGGCAGGAGTGTCCTCACACTAGTGGGGCCACATCACCGAAAAGTGAGGGACCCAGCACACGTGGCCTCAAACCAGAGGACACACATCACAAGGGAGCTGGGATTGAGGCAGGCAGGAGGAGCCTCGAAACAGAGGGCCCATAGAATAAAAAAGGTGAGGAATCCCGCAGTTGGAACCTCCCAGCAGGCGCCCAGGAGCAGCAACCCTTTGGGATCTAGGCCGGAATGAACGCACATCAGAGGGCCCTCATCATGAAACTGTGAGCACCCCAGTCGTTGCGACCTCAGAGCAGAAGGCCCAAATTCCCATGGGGTTGGGAACCTGACAGGAGTGTACTCGCACCACAGGTCGCACATCCGCAAATTTTGGGAGCCCAGGAGTTAGGGTCTGACGCAAGAGGGCCCTCATTACCGAGGGACGGAGACTCGCAGCAGACACCAACTCCCAACTGAGGGCCCACGTCACCAAGGTGATGTGTGCCAGCCAGGCAGGAGTGACCTCACCACAGAGGGCCTACCTCACAGAAGGGTGAGGAAACCAGCCAGGATAAGACTCTCACCAGAGGGCCCACATCACCAAGGGGATCGGAACCAGGCAGGAGGGTCCTCACACCAGTGTGGCCACATTATAGAAAGGTGAGGAACCCAGAACATGTGGCCTAAAACAGGGGACCCACATCTCCAAGGGGCTTGGAGTGAGGCAAGCAGGAGTATCCTCACAAAACAGAGCCCACAGAATAAAAGTTGTGAGGAATCCAGCAGTTGGAACCGGCCAGTAGGCCGCCCAGGGCACAGAGTCTATGGGATCCAGGCCACAGCGAACTCACAGCAGAGGTCCCACATGATGAAACTGTGAGCAACCCGGCGGATGGGACCTCAGAGAAGAAGGCCCACATCCCTATGGGGATGGGAACCTGACAGGAGTGTCCTCGGCCCACTTCCACGAATCAGAAAATGTGGGATCCCAGCACTTAGGACCTGAGGCCAGAGGACCCTCATCACCGAGGGGAGGAGGCTCCCAGCAGGCTCCAACTGCCACCATAAGGCTGATGTCACCAAGGCGGGGTGTGCCAGCCAGGCAGGAGTGACCTCAGAGCAGAAAGCCCACCTCACAGAAGTGTGAGGAACCCAACAAGGATCAGACTGTCACCAGAGGGCCAACATCACGAAGGGAATGGGAACCAGGCAGGAGTGTCCTCACACCAGTGGGGCTACATCACTATAATTTGAGGGACCCAGCACACGTGGCCTCAAACCTGAGGACAGACATCACCAAGGGGCTGGGAGTGAGGCAGGCCGGAGGATCCTCAAAACAGAGGGAACATAGAATAAAAAAGGTGAGGAATCCCACAGTTGGAACCTCCGGTAGGCAGCCAGGAGCAGCGAGGCTATGGGATCTAGGCCGGAGTGAACTCACACCAGAGGGCCCTCATCATGAAACTTTGAGCAACACAGCCGTTGGGACCTCAGAGCAGAAGGCTCACATCCCCATGGGGATGGGAACCTGGCAGGAGTGTCCTTGCACCACTTAGCACGAATCAGAAAATGTGGGAACCCAGCAGTTAGGGCCTGAGGCCAGAGGGCCCTCATCACCGAGGGGAGGAGGCTCCCAGCAGGCTCCAACTGCCACCATATGGCCGATGTTGCCAAGGCGGGGTGTGCCAGCCAGGCAGGAGTGACCTCTGAGCAGAGGGCCCACCTCACAGAAGGGTGAGGAACCTAACCAGGATCAGACTCTCACCAGAGGGCCAACATCACCAAGGTGATGGGAACCAGGCAAGACTGTCCTAACACCAGTGGGGCCAACATCACCAAGGGAATGGGAACCAGGCAAGAGTGTCCTCACACCAGTGTGACCACATTATAGAAAGGTGAAGAACACAGCACATGTGGCCTCAAACAAGGGGACACACATCACGAACGGGCTGGGAGTGAGGCATGCAGTAGGAGACGCACAACCGAGGGCCCATAGAATAAAAAAGGTGAGGAATCGAGAAGTTGGCATCTCCAAGCGGGAGGCCCAGAGCACTGACACTATGGGATACAGGCCAGAGTGAACACACAGCAAAGGGCCCACATCATGAAACTGTGAGCAACCCAGCAGTTGGGACCACAGAACAGAAGTCCCACATGCCCATGGGGATGGGAACCTGGCAGGAGTGACTCGCACCACTGGGCACACATCAGAAAATGTGTGGAGCCCAGCACTTAGGGCCTGACACCAGAAGGCCCTCATCACTGAGGGGAGGAGGCCCCAGCACGCTCCAACTGCCACCAGAGGATCCACATTGCCAAGGCGACGTGCGCCAGCCAGGCAGGATTGACCTCACAGCAGAGGGCCCACATCATGAAAGTGTGAGCAACCCAGCCGTTAGGACCTCAGAACAGAAGGCCCACACGCTCATGAGGATGGGAACCTGGCAGGAGTGCCCTCGCACCACTTAGCACGTATCAGAAAATGTGGGAACCCCGCCATTAGGGCCTGACACCAGAGGACCTCATCACCGAGGGAAGGAGACTCCCAGCAGGCTCCAACTGCCACCAGGGTGCCGAAGTCAGCAAGGCGGGTTGTGCCAGCCAGGCAGGAGTGACCTCAGAGAAGAGGGCTCACCTCACGGATGTGTGAGGAACCCAACCAGGATCAGAGTCTCACCAGAGAGCCCACATCACCAAGGGGATGGGAACCAGGCAGGAGTGTCCACACACCAGTGGGGCCACATCATCAAAAGATGAGGAACCCATCACATATGGCCTCAAACCTGAGGACACACATCACCATGTGGCTGGGAGTGAGGCAGGTGTCTGGAGGGGCACATTTAACTCTAATTTCCCACCAGGAAGAGGAATTAACCAAAGGCTCAGAGTGCCGTGCCGGACCCTGATTACGGCCTGAAGGAAACCTGCAGTTTTGTGGCCAGCTTACAAGGAAGCGAGTTAAGAAAGGAGCTCAGGGGCACTGTAATTCACAAACCTGCAGAGATAAATGACAGCTATTGGCAAAAATATATCGAAGTAAGTCTGCAAAGAGGACTTGAAAACGAGGCAGAATTGCAGGAATCATATTTCAAGAGGTAGATTGGAATTGCATTTAAAGCATATGAAAAGCGGCAGATCTTTGACAGTGATGCACATGGACAAAAAGTGCGTATACATTTTTCCTGAATATATTCAGGAAAAAACGCATATGAACATTTTGGCCAACCAAGCACTCCAGCAATGGAAATCCACACTACAATGAAGTCACATTTCCCATTCGTCAAAAAGGCCATCTGAATAAAGTGTAAAAACCAGAAACACAGGACAGGCCATGGAGAACAGGGAGCTGTGTTATGCTGATGGGCGGGATGTAAATTGCCAACAGACACTCCGGAGATGTTCATGGTGTATCCTGAAACATCTAAAAAACAAAGCTACAGAGCCTAGGGCACTTCCAGTTTTGGCCCTATAGCTTAGGAAAATTAAAATCAACAAGACACAGCCAACACAAAATTTAGGGCTGCTGTGTTTACAAGAACCTCGAGTCCAGTACAAATTAAATATCCCAGAAAGAAAAAAATGGATAAAGAAGTTGTGCTACTTACGTACAACGGAATATCACTCAGCAGTGAAATCAATGTCATCAGGCCTGTAGCAGCAAATTGAGTGGATTTAATTATGATGATTCTAAGAGAAATATGTCACACAAAGAAAGATAATTATCATAAGATATCACTAATAGAGGGAGTGTAAACTTGGCTACACATAAACTGAATTACAAAACCGAACAGAGTCTCACATTTAGATAAAAACCTTATGCTTGCTTAAGGGGAAAGTTGAGTTGGGCTGCTGTATAAAAACAGATTGAAATTAGCACACATACCATTCCATAAGCCAAATACGTAATAAACAAGACCTACTCTGCTCAACGAAATAAACTCATCCATGGTGTATCACCTCACACCTATTAGAATGGGCATCATCAGAAAATCTACAAACAACAAATGCTGGAAACGGTGTGGAGATAAGGAATCCTCTTCCACTATTGTTGGGAACGTAAATTGATACAGTCACTGTGGAGAACATTATGGAGTTTCTTATAAAACTAAGAATAGAATTACCATATGATACAGCAATCCCTCTACTGGGCATATACCCAGACAAAACCATAAATCAAAAAGAGACATTCACCACAATGTTCATTGCATCACTATTTACACTATCCAGGAAATGGAAGCAACCTAAATGCCCACAGACAGACGAATGCATAAAGATGTGGTACATATATAAAATGGAATGTTACTAAGCCATAAAAAGGAATGAAATTGGGACATTTGTAGAGACGTTGATGGATCTAGAGACTGTCATACAGAGTGAAGTAAGTCAGAAAGAGAAAAACAAATCTTGTATATTAATGCATATATGTGGAACCTAGAAAAATTGTACAGATGAACCGTTTTGCAAGGCAGAAATAGAGCAACACATGTATAGAACAAACGTATGGACAACAAGGGGGGAAAGCTGTTGGGGATGGTGGTGGGAGGAGTTGAGATATTGAGATTGGTATGTATACATTTATATGTATAAAGTAGATAACCAAAAACAACCTGCTGTATAAAAATATAAAATTAAATTCAAAATAAAAAAATAAAATTAAAAAAAAAACAGAAAAAATATTCTTCCCTTCACATACATGTATTTATATGAATAAATTATTTCCATGCTTATATCTGTAAATACACAAAAGAGGAATAAAATCTACCTTGAACCAAAAACGAAAAAAAGATAAAAAAGAACAGAACCCACCAGTTACACAGAGGAAAACCGTTTCAGGGCACTTGCTCCAATTGCAAACAATTCTGAAGTTGGTCAGTGGTGGGGAATCATCTCCCATTCAGCCAGCATGCTCCTCGCAACAAGCGTCCTCACTGCAAAGCTGGGGGACCGTGCCGAGGTATCTGTGAGTAAACGTGGGCTGAGCCCCAGGCCATCTGCTGCTGAAATATTCCCACCCTTCCAAGGCTAAACACCTGAATATGTACAAGGACTTGAAAACCTAGAGGAAGGGCCATGGAGCCATATGAGGGACAGCATGCCAGCCGACTTGGTGCCTGCAGGCCAGCCAGGATGGTCCTGGCCCTGGGTGCTCTTCTGGAAGCTCTCCATTTCCCTGCCTGAGATACCCCTGCTGTCCCGGCCCCCACTGCTTTCTTCCTTCCTCACCTGTGCCCAGGGAGAAATTCCAGCGGCAGGTGTGGGTGACACATCCTCTTCTTTAGCAGTAGCATCTTGGCAACTGCTGCAGAAAGTCCAGCAGAGCCCCACTCACACTGGGACACCCACAAAGCCGTGGCCTCTCACTCCCTCCCACCAGCCCAGCCCCGAGACTGCTGACAGGGCAGAGAAAATGGCGTCAGGCACAGCTGCAGGGGCTCTTGCTGCCTGGAGCGGTGTTTATATTGATCTCAACCCAGGCACACCTGGGGAGGGCTGGCCGGCACGGTCAGGCTTCCCAGGCCAGCCAATAATCACCACTCAGGGGCTCACAGTTGCAGAAAATGGAACTTGCTGAATCGGCCAGGTCCAAGGAACAGGTGTGGGCTCCTGAGAGTCAGGATAGACAAGGGGCTGCAGCTCTGGCTTGTTTTCTAATTATATTATCTGGCCCATGAGTGGGAGACAACTTCAAGAAAACCCTCTCTTAATGAGAGGAACCCAGGAGTCAGGGAGAGGAGGGGTGGGTGGTGGGTGGAGACAGAGGCCTGGTGCCCCGGGTGCAGTGGAAGTCTCTGGAAGACCAGGTGGAGGGAGGCCGCACAGAGTGATGCCCAGGGTCACAGACCTGTCAGAGCTGCTCTTTGTTAGTTCAAGTCCTGCTCTGAGGTGCTCTGTGTCAGATCTGAGCGACAGGTGAGCTGGGAGTGCTCTGCAATGAGGGCTATGTGCACGGTTCCTGTGTGCCCAGCCCTGCCACGGTACCTGCAAGGGTAGCTCTGTATCCTGGGAGGGGCCTGACCACGGGAGCCCCATGGACTGCAGAGGACCTGCCCAGGGAATCCCATATCCTGGGAGGGGCCTGAACACGACAGCCCCGTGGGCTGGGGTGGGGGTAGGGTACCTGCCCAGGTGAGCTCCATATCCTGGGATTGGCCTGACCTCGAGAGCCCCATGGGCTGCTGGAGTCCTGGTAAAGGATGTCAGGACAGTCAGTGAAGCCACCGAGGATATACCTCCAGTAGTTCCTAAATCCTACACCCTGCTGTTCATTCTACCAACCACCAGGACTTGGTATTCTGTATTACTCTTCAATGATGCCTTCTTTTGTATTCCATTAGTCCCAGAGTCACAAGAAATTTTGGCTTGTCAGTGACAGGACTCAACATACAACTAAAACAATACTTCCAGGCTGTCTTGCCCCAAGGGTTCAAAAATTCCCACACCATCTTTGGGGAAAGCTAAGCTAAAGACCTAAAACTTCTACCTCTGGAAAAGGAAACACTCCTTCAATATTCAGACGACATTCTGATTGCCAGCCCTACTAAGGAGTCCTCAGACCTACCAAGCCAATAAAGGATAGAAGTTGTCCACGGAAAAGCTCAAATATCACAGACTACGGTGACCTGCCTGGGCTTCATTCTCACAGAAGGTCGGAGAAGCCCATCCCAGGAAAGGGAAGAAACAATTTACAGCCTTACCCCTTTCTGAAACTAGAAGACAGCTTAGGGGTTCCTGGGGAAGCCAGGGTTTCCTGCCTCTGGATCCCTAACTACAGTCTACTAGCTGGGCCTCTATATGAAACACTGAAAGGAAAAGATGATGATCCTTTTGAATAGAATCCAGAAGTGGCCTTTCAAGAATGGAAAGAGCAGTCAATTCAGACCCTTGCCCTGGAACTCCCTAATTTAGCTAAACCCTTTGACCTTTACATTCCTGGTGAAAGGTGAATCGCCATTGGAGTATTAGTGCAAAAACTGGGACCACTTGAAATGGAACAATGCAAGAATGCCATCCAGGTAGGATAAACTATGGTCACCAAGGGGCTTGGCCCACTGCCACATCTGGCCAAGATACTGGTGGTATCTGAAAACCTAGATATCAGCAGCCCAAAAAGCCACCTCCCTTCTAAGGGAAACGGACCCCACGTGGTGATCCTAACCCCCAACCATGCCCTGAAGTTGCAGGGTTTGCTCCGTGGGCACACTGACCTCGATTGAGGAGGCCCTCCAACTCCAACCTCCAGAGAGATAACCAGGGGCAACGGGGCACCATGACGACCCGTGTGACCATCACTTGACCTGGAGTTTCTCTCATAAAACAACAAGAGTGTGTCCCAAAAGAGTAGACTACTGCTTGCAGTACTTACTGTAGCCAGAGAGGAGCTAATAATCTTGGCAGGGGAACCGTATATCATGCTGTCACCATAGAAAAGCCTACAGACACCCTGATGATGGTGGCCAATAAGACCGGCTGGACTCCTGTTTACTTCCAAAGGCTCTTGACTCAGTGACCATCATGATCCTTCATCACCACTAACCCTGGAGTGTCTGGGAGCTGAGCGGGCAGGGTCCTGACACCTGGTGCTGTTTTTACATTAATTCAGGGGCCTAATGGAAGAAAGCGCAGACTGTTGGTCAGAGCATCTAGGCTGGCAGAAACGGTCAGTCAGAGCATCTAGGCTGGCAGAAATGGTCAGCCTAAGGTGGCTGAACAAATGTGCGGCGGGGTGAAACTGGACCTCACAGCGCCACTGCACATCTCCTTTCTGGACCCTTAAAGGTCATTAGAATCTATAACACTTCCAATACTGGTGCTCAGGCGGACGAGCAGGGAGGCAGGAGGCCTGGGGACAATCAACGTCACCTGGAGGCTGCTGGGGAGAAGTTTTGACCCTCGCCCACGGGTATGAGGCCTCCTAACTCAGCACTCAGCATTTAGAGAAGAAGGGTCTGCACCCGTAGCACTCCAAGAATGAGGAAAGGGACAAAAGGCAGAAGAGGAGTTTGTCCCAGGCAAAGCCCCTTAAAAATCCCTGGGAGATAAAAATAGAATCTGGGCAATAAAATAAAGTCTAACCTTTTTTATCATTTGTGCTTTGTCTAATTTCAGGTGCTCCTAGTGTCCCGCATACAGAGGTTCCACACCCGGCACTTCAGACCAGATTTCCTAGAGCAGAATGGCTCGATGACACTTCAGCTCCTGGGGCCCAGTTCAGACTCCGTGACATAGAGCCTGAGCTGCAGCCAACCAGGTCCTCGAGAGCTCAGCCCCCTCCCTCCCAGTGACTCTGACAGGATCTCTACACAGCAGCCCAGCCCACAGCCCACAGGGTAGCACCTCTCCATTCTCTGATCAAAATATAAAGTTTCCTTTGCTTTTGAACCAAACTCAGTCTCGATCTATTGGCTCCAATGACACTGGGCAGGGGGACACTTGTTGGCGTCCACTCTGGAGGATCAGTAACAGAAATTGAGAACATTGTAACTTCAATGAACAGATGTGTGAGCCAAACTGTAATTAACATAGAACAGTGTATAAGGCTCGGGTAAAATAAGATGTTTCTAACACTTCCATTTGATATTTCCATCACTTTATTATAAGCAAGTTCAGTGAAAAGGTCTGTCTTCTTTGTCAGGTCAATATTAGAGAAACAAAGTGATTTCTTTCCAAGGATGTACATCTAATAATCTTGGTTAAAGCTTCAATCTTGTTTTAAATGCTTTTGCATTTAAAATGATACCTCTCTTTCAGCTCCCCCATTTCTGAGAAGCATAAAATCTTATAATTTATTATTACCAAAGGGAAATGGTAGGAGGAGGGATAAATTAACAGTTTGGGATTAACACATACACACTGCTATGTATGAAATCATCAGCAAGGAACTACTGTATAGCACAGGGAACTACACTCAATATTTTGCAATAACCTATAAGGGGAAATGATCTGAAAAAGAATAGATATTTTTATTGACATCATCCATCAATGACAGTAAAAATGGAACCTAAGGGAAGACAGTGGTGAGTGCTTCTGACCCTGAAGACTTCAATCATCTAAAGTTTGGACTCTGCCTACTTCCCAAGGCCCTTAATGAACATATGTGTAGCCGTAGCTTAAAAAATTCCCCAGTTAGGGTTGCGGAGAGACACTGATATTGAAAATCCCCTGGTGTTCTCCTCACATGAATGGGACCCTTCCTACACCTAAAACATGCCTGTCACACCCAGAGGATGGTATACCGTCTGATCGGGAAAAGTTTGGAAAAGGCATCTCATCTCCTCATCTCTTGGTGCTAGGGTTCACCACTCCAGCGTCTTTACTAACAGTCTCCCCACTTGGAGATGTCAGCACTGTCAACACCCTGTTGCATACAGTTTGGAATTTGTCCAGAGGATGAAGCGGAAGGAGGAGGAACAATGAGAGACAAGTCCTAGGTGTTCGGACAGGCACATGTCACTCTAATTTCCAATCAGGAAGACGAATTGACCAAAGGCTAGGGTTGCCCATGGAAACAGAATAGGGCTTGAGGAATCCTGATGCTTTGTGGCCAGTTCCCATAAACACAAGTTGGAAAATGGAACTCAGGGGCACTAAAATTCACGAAACTGCAGAGTTGAAAATATCTATCACTGAAAAATGTCTTGAGGAAAGTCAGAGAAAAGGACTTGTAAGCAATGGAGAATGGCAGGAAAGGGATTGGAAGAGGTAGAAAGGACTCGCCATTAAGCACAAGAAAAGGGGCTGAACATTGCCAACATTGCAGTTGGCCAAAAAGGGTGTATGCGTCTTTTTCTGTATATATTCAAGAAAAGGGCATACACTTTTTTAGCCAACCAAACAGGTGGGCACTGGAAATCAATACTACAAAACATATCACTTTGCATCAGTCAGAAGAGCCGTCCTCATAAAGTGTAAACACCAGAAATGCAGGACAGGGCAAGGAGAAAAGGGAGCCCTGTGAGTCTTATAGTGGAAATGTATATTGCCAACGGTCACTCTGGATAAGTGTATTGTGTTTACTAAAGCATCTAAAAAATGAGCTACCGAGCACAGGGCACTTGCACTCATGGAAGTATATCTTGGGAAAAACAAAAATCGAGAGGACACAGGCACCCCAATGTTTACCACCTCTCTGTTTAAAAGTTCCTCGACTAGGATATAACTTAAATGTTTCTGCAGAGAAAAAATGGATAGAGATGTTGTGCTTATGTAGAGTGGAATATTACTCAGCCTGGAAATCAATGAAATACGGCCAGTTGTAACAACTCCAGAGGAGTTACGTGTGATCATTCGATGTCATATAATTCAAAAAGAAAAAGACATAAGATATTACTAATACATGGAATGTTAACATGGCTACATATGAACTGAATTACAAAAGAGAAGAGGGTTTCAAATTAAGAAAACCAACTTATGCTTCCTTAAGGGGAAAGGTGAGTTGGGGTGCTGCATAAAACCAGAGATTGAAATTAGCACAGATACCGTTCCATAAGCCAAATATGTAATAGTCAAAACCTAATCCTTGCTCAATGAAATGGACTCAACAAGCGATATTCAATGCCTAGGAATATACCTGATTAGTAAGAATCTTAAAACCCATGGACTTATATGTCTCCGTAAGAGAATCAAGCGTGTGTACAGTGGCATAAACGAAGCAGTGAAAATCCGATAAATACCGTTATCAAAATAAACTACAAAAACAAAACACAATGACAGTGAAATAGAGAGCAATTCTTAAATAATTCATTCAGGGCTTGTGATGCAACCTGGATTTACCACATCAACACCCAGAGCTGGGTGAGACATAAGGCTGGACACAAGGGGCTGATAGCATTGGTGAGTTTCTGTGAGCAAATGCAGACCCTTTGAAGTTATACTGCATGGAACCCATTCCATGGGTCCCAACTCTCCAGGTTCAAGGGATTCTTTATTCAGCTACAGCATGATTGGGAAACCCAGAGTATGGTCCACCATGTGATTGGGAAACAATTTAAAATGCATCTCAGTTTTCGTATCCTCTTCCTCAGGTTCACCATTCCAGATGCTTTACTAACACTCTGCCTACTTGGAGAGACAGTGCGTTTAAACTCCTGTTTGGCACATTTCGCAATTTCTTCACAAGATGAACAGGAATAGGGAGAAACAATGAGAGACAAGCAGTAGGTGCCTGCACGGGCAAATGTAACGCTCATTGCCCACCAGGAAGAGGAATTACCCAAAGGATCAGAGTGCCCTGCCCGAAACAGATTGGGGCCTGAAGCAATCCTGCGGTTTTGTGCCCAGCTCACAAGAAGGGGGGTTGAAGAAAGGAGCTGAGGGGCACTGTCATTCACAAACGTGCAGAGTTATAAATGAAAGCTATCGTCCAAAAATATACTGAACTAAGGCTGCGAAGAGGACTTGAAAGCAGGGCAGAATTTCAGGAAAATGATTGCAGGAGCTAGACTGGAATTGCCCTTAAAGCACAGGAAAAGAGGCAGAACGTCGACAATGATGCACTTGGCCAAAAAGGGCGTATGCGTTTTTTCCTGAATATATTCAGGAAAAAACGCATACGCCCCTTTGGGTCAACCAAGCAAGCCTATAAAGAAATCTGCACTGAAATGCAGTCTCACTGCCCCTACCTGGCAAAAGGGCCACCTGATAAAAGTGTAAAATCCAGAAAGGCAGGACAGGATATGGAGAACAGGGAGCCTTGTTATGCTGATTGGCAGGATGTAAATTGCCAACAGCCACCCTGGAGAAGTGTATGGTGTTTCCTGAAACACCTAAGAAACAAAGCAACACAGCCTATGACACTTCCACTTATGGTCCTATAGATTAGGGAAATTAAAATCAAAAAGAGACAGCCACCACAAAGTTTGGGACGGCTGTGTTCACAAGGAGCTCATCTACACTACCAGGTAAATAACGCAGAAAGCAAAAACTGTATAAAGAGTTTGTGGTAGGTACGTACAAAGGAATATCACTCAGCAATGAAATCTGTGTCATCAGGCCCCTAGCGGCATAGTGAGTGGATGCAGGTATGGTGATTCTACGTGAACTACGTCACACAGAAAAAGAAACATCATAAGATATCACTAATACACGGAATGTAAACTTGACTACACATGAACTGAATTACAAAACAGAACAGGGTCTCAAATTTAGAAAACCAACTAGTGCTTGCTTATGGGGAAAGGTGCGTTGGGGTGCTGCATAAAACCAGAGACTGAAATTAGCACAGATAACATGCCATAAGCCATATATGTAATAGACAAGACCTACTCCTTGCACAACGAAATGGACTCAACACCACATATTCAACGCCTAAGAATATACCTGACTAGGTAGAATCTTAAAACCCATGGATTTATATGTCTCCGTAAGAGAATCAAGCCAGTGTACAGCGGATTAAACGCATCAGTGAAAATCCGATAATTCCCATTATCAAAATAAATTTCAAAAACTAAACACAAAGACAGTGAAATAGGGAGCAATTCTCAAATAATTCACTCAGAGCATGTGATGCAACCGGGATTTACCACATCCACACCCAGAGTTTGTTGAGACATAAGGCTGGACAGTTCAGGCTGATAGCATTGGTGAGTTTTGGTGAGCAAATGCAGACCCTTTGACATCATATTGCATGGTACCCATTCTATGGGTCCCAACTCTACAGGTTCAAGGGATTCTTCCTCCAGCTAAAACATGCATGGGAAACCCAGAGTATGGCCCACCATGTGATTGGGAAATGATTTAAAATGCATCTCAGTTTTCGTATCCTGGTCCTCGGGTTCACCATTCCAGATGCTTTACTAACACTCTCCCCGCTTGGAGAGTCAGTGCCTTTAACCTCCTGTTTGGCACAGCTTGCAATTTCTGTGCAAGATGAACAGGAATAGGGAGAACCAATGACAGACTAGCTGTAGGTGTCTGCACGGGCAAATGTAACGCTCATTTCCCACCAGGAAGAGGAATTAACCAAAGGCTCAGAGTGCCCTGCCGGAAACAGATTAGGGCCTGAAGCAATCGTGCGGTTTTGTGCCCAGGTCACAAGAATGCGAGTTGAAGAAAGGAGCTCAGGGGCACTGTAATTCACAAACCTGCAGAGTTATAAATGACAGCTATCCTCCAAAAATATATTGAAGTAAGCCTGCGAAGGGGACTTGAATGCGGGGCAGAATTTCAGGAAAACGATTGCAGTAGGCAGACTGGAATAGCCCTGAAAGCATAGGAAAAGAGGCAGAACGTCGACAATGATGCACTTGGCCAAAAAGGGCGTATGCGTTTTTTCCTGAATATATTCAGGAAAAAACGCATACGCCCTTTTTGGCCAACCAAGCAAGCCTGTAAAGGAAATCTGCACTACAATGAAGTCTCACTGCCCCCCGGGCAAAAGGGCAATCTGAAAAAAGGGTAAAATGCAGAAAGGCAGGACAGTACATGGAAAAAAGGAAGCCTTGTTATGCTGATTGTCAGGATGTTAATTGCCAACAACCACCCTGGAGAAGTGTATGGTGTTTCATGAAACACATAAGAAACAAAGCAACACAGCCTATGGCACTTCCACTTATGGTCCTATAGCTTACGGAAATTAAAATCAAAAACAGACAGCCACCCCAATATTTGGGACGGCTGTGTTCACCAGAAGCTCGTCTACAGTATCAGGTAAATATCCCAGAAAGCAAAAAATGGATAAAGAAGTTGTGGCACGTACGTACAATGCAATATCACTCAGCAATGAAATCTGTGTCATCAGGCCCCTAGCGGCATAGTGAGTGGATGCAGGTACGGTGATTCTACGTGAACTACGTCACACAGAAAAAGAAACATCATAAGATATCACTAATACACGGAATGTAAACTTGACTACACATGAACTGAATTACAAAACAGAACAGGGTCTCAAATTTAGAAAACCAACTAATGCTTGCTTAAGGGGAAAGGTGTCTTGGGGTGCTGCATAAAACCAGAGTCTGAAATTAGCACAGATAACATTCCATAAGCCAAATATGTAATAGACAAGATCTACTCCTTGCTGAAAGAAATGGACTGAACACCACATATTCAACGCCTAGGAATATACCTGACTAGGAAAAATGTTAAAACCCATGGATTTATATGTCTCCATAAGAGAATCAAGCGTGTGTACAGCGGCATAAACGCAGCGGTGAAAATCCGATAAATCCCATTATCAAAATAAATTTCAAAAACAAAACACAAAGACAGTGAAATTGAGAACAATTCTTAAACAATTCACTCAGGGCATGTGATGCAACTGGGATTTACCACATCTACACCCAGAGCTGGTTGAGACATAAGGCTGGACACTTCACGCTGATAGCATTGGTGAGTTTTGGTGAGCAAATACAGACCCCTTGCAGTCATACTGCATGGTACCCATTCCATGGGTCCCAACTCTCCAGGTTCAAGGGATTCTTCCTTCACCTAAAACATGCATGGGAAACCCAGAATATGGTCCACCATGTGATGGGAAAGGATTTAAAATGCATCTCAGTTTTCGTATCCTGGTCCTCGGGTTCACCATTCCAGACGCTTTACCAACACTCTCCCCACATGGAGAGTCAGTGCCTTTAACCTCCTCTTTGGCACAGCTTGCAATTTCTGTGCAAGATGAACAGGAATAGGGAAAACCAATGAGAGACTAGCTGTAGGTGTCTGCACGGGCAAATGTAACGTTCATTTCCCACCAGGAAGAGAAATTAAACAAAATCTCAGCGTGCCCTACCAGAAACAGATTAGGGCCTGAAGCAATCATGCGATTTTGTGCCCGCTCACAAAAAAGCGAGTTGAAGAAAGGAGCTCAGGGACACTGTAATTCACAAACCTGCAGAGTTATAAATGACAGCTATCCTCCAAAAATATATTGAAGTAAGCCTGCGAAGGGGACTTGAAAGCGGGGCAGAATTTCAGGAAAACGATTGCAGGGTGTAGACTGGAATTGCCCTGAAACCATAGGAAAAGAGGCAGAACGTCGACAATGATGCACTTGGCCAAAAAGGGCGTATGCATTTTTTCCTGAATATATTCAGGAAAAAACGCATACGCCCTTTTTGGCCAACCAAGCAAGCCTGTAAATGAAATCTGCACTACAATGAAGTCTCACTGCCCCCCGTTCAAAAGGGCCATCTTGAAAAAGAGTAAAATCCAGAAATGCACGACAGGGCATGGAGAACAGAGAGCCTTGTTATGATGATGGGTGTGATGTAAATTGCCAACAGACACTCTGGAGAAATATATGGTGTTTCCTGAATACCTAAAAAACAAAGCAACAGAGCCAACGCACTTCCACTTATTGTCCTATAGGTTAGGAAAATTAAGATAAAAAACACACATCCACCCAAAAGTTTCGGACGGCTCTGTTTCCAAGCACCTCGTCTACGCTACAAGTTATATATGCCAAAAGGCGAAAAATAGACAAAGATATTGCAGTACGTACGTACAATGGAATATCACCCAGCAAAGAAATCTATGTCATCAGGCCCGTTGCGGCATAATGACTGGATTCAGGTACGATGATAATACGTGAAATAAGTCACACAGAAAGAGAAACATCATAAGATGTCACTAATACAGGGAATGTAAACTTGGCTATACATGAACTGAATTACAAAAGAGGAGAGGGTCTCAAATTAAGAAGACCAAGTTATGCTTGCTTAATGGGAAAGGTGAGGTGGGGTTCTGCATAAAACCAGAGATTGAAATTAGCACAGATACCATTCTAAAACCCAAATATGTAATAGAGAAGACCTATTCCTTGCTCAACGAAATGGACTCAACACCCCGTATTCAACGCCGAGGAATATACCTGACTAGGAAAATTCTTAAAACACATGGATTTATATGTCTCTGTAAGAGAATCAAGCGTGTGTACAGCGGCATAACCTCAGCAGTGAAAATCCGAAAAATCTCATTATCAAAATAAATTTCAAAAACAAACACAATGACAGTGCAGTAGAGAGCAATCCTTAAATAATTCACTCAGGGCTTCTTATGCAACCTGGATTTACCACATCTACACCCAGAGCTGGGTGAGACATAAGGCTGGACACTTCGGGCTGAGAGCATTGGTGACGTTCGGTGCGCAAATGCAGACACTTTGTAGTCATACTGCATAGTACCCATTCCATGGGTCCCAACACTCCAGGTTCAAGGGATACTTCCTTCAGCTAAAACATGAATGAGAAAACCAGAGTATGGTCCACAGTATGACTGGGAAATGTTTTTAAACGCATCTCAGTTTTTATCCTCTGGCACTTGTGTTAACTATTCCAGATGCTTGACTAACACTCTCCCCACTTGGAGAGTCAGTGTCTTTAAACTCCTGTTTGGCAGAGTTCGAAATTTCTGTACAAGATGAACAGTAATAGGGAGAACCAATCAGAGACTAGCCATAGGTGCCAGCTCGGGCAAATGTACTGCTCATTTCACACCAGGAAGAGGAATTAACCAAAGGCTCAACATGCCATGTCAGAGCCAGAGTAGCACCTGAAGCAATCCTCCAGATTTTCAGCCAGCTGCAAGAAAGCGAGTTGAAGAAAGGAGCTCGGGGGCACTGTAATTCACAAACCTGCAGAGTTATAAATCACAGTTATCGTCCAAAAATATACTGAAGTAAGTCTGTGAAGAGGACTTGAAAGCGGGGCAGAATTTCAGGAAAAGGATTTCAGGGCGTAGAGCGCAATTTCATTTAAAGCATAGGAAAAGAGGCAGAACGTCGACAATGATGCACTTGGCCAAAAAGGGCGTATGCGTTTTTTCCTGAATATATTCAGGAAAAAACACATACGCCCTCTTTGGCCAACCAAACAAGCCTGTAAAGGAAATTTGCATTTCAATGAAGTCTCACTGCCCCCCGGTCAAAAGAGCCATCTGGAAAAAGTGTAATATCCAGAAAGGCAGGACAGGCCATTGAGAACAGGGAGCCTTGTTATGCTGATGGTCGGGATGTAAATTGCCAACAGCCACTCTGGAGAAGTGTATGGTGTTTCCTGAAATACGTAAGAAACGAAGCAACACAGCCTATGGCACTTAAACTTATGGTCCTATAGCTTAGGGAAATTAAAATGAAAAACACACAGGCACCCCAAGGTTTGGGACGGCTCTTTCTACAAGAACCTTGTCTATGGTACAAGTTAAATATCTCAGAAAGCGAAAAATGGATTAAGAAGTTGTGGTACGTACGTACAATGGAATATCACTCAGCAATGAAATCTATGTCATCAGGCCGTAGTGGCATACTGAGTGGATTCAGGTACGGTGATTCTACGTGAAATAAGTCACACAGAAAAAGAAACATCATAAGATATCACTAATACACGGGATATAAACTTGACTACACATGAACTGAATTGCAATAGAGAACAGGGTCTCAACTTTAGAAAACCAACTCGTGCTTGCTTATGGGGAAAGGTGAGTTGCGGTGCTGCATAAAGCCAGGGATTAAAATTAGCACAGATACCGTTCCGAAAGCCAAATATGTTATAGACAAGACCTAATCTTTGCTCAAGGAGATCGACTTAGCACCACATATTCAACGCTTAGGAATACACCTGACTGGGAAGAATCTTAAAACCCATGAATTTATATGTCTCCGTAAGAGAATCAACTGTGTGTACAGCAGCATAAATGCAGCAGTGAAAATCCTATAAAACCCATTATCAAAATAAATTTCAATAACAAAACACAATGACAGTGAAATAGAGAGCAATTCTTAAATAATTCACTCAGGGCTTTTGATGCAACCTGGATTTACCACATCTACAACCAGAGTTGGGTGAGACATAAGGCTGGACACTTCGGGCTGATAGCATTGGTGAGTTTCGGTGAGCAAATGCAGACCATTTGAAGTCATACTGCATGGTACCCATTCCAAGAGTCCCAACTCTCCAGGTTCAAGGGATTCTTCCTTCAGGTAAAACATGCATGGGAAACACAGAGTATGGTCCACCGTGTGATTGGGAAACGTTTTTAAATGCATCTCAGTTTTCATCCCCTGTTTTTCGTGTTCACCATTCCAGACGCTTTACTAACACTCTCCCCACTTGGAGAGTCAGTTCCTTTAACCTCCTGTTTGGCACAGCTTGCAATTTCTGCGCAAGATGAACAGGAATAGGGAGAACCAATTATAGACTAGCTGTAGGTGTCTGCACGGGTAAATGTAACCCTCATTTCCCACCAGGAAGAGGAATTAACCAAAGGCTCAGCGTGCCCTGCCGTAACCAGATTAGGTTTTGAAGAAATTCTGTGGTGTTGTGCCCAGCTCACAAGATAGTGAGTTGAAGAAAGGAGTTCAAGGTCTCTGTAATTCACAAACCTGCAGAGTTATAAATGACAGCTATCGTCCAAAATTGTATTGAAGTAAGCCTGTGAACAGGACTTGAAAGCGGGGCAGAATTTCAGGAAAACAATTTCAGGGGATAGACTGGAATTGCACTTAAAGCATAGGAAAAGAGGCAGAACGTCGACAATGATGTACTTGGCCAAAAAGGACATATGCGTTTTATCCAGAGCCCTCATTAACGAGGGTAGGATGCTCCCAGCATGCTCCAGGGGCCAACAGAGTCCCCACATCGCCAAGGCGACATGAGGCAGTCAGGCAGGATTGACCTCACATAAGAGGGCACACCTCACAGAAGTTTAAGGTACCCAGCCAGGATCAGACTCTCACCAGAGGGCCCACATCACCAAGGGGATGGGAACCAGGTAGCAGTGTCCTCACACCCATGAGGCCACAAAATCGAAGTTGAGGTACCCAGAATATGTGGCCTCAAACCAGAGGACCCACATCACCATGGGTCTCGATGTGAGGCAGGCAGGTTTAACCTTAAAACACATGGCCCATTGTATAAAAAAGGTGAGGAATACAGCAGTTGGAGCTTCCCAGCAGGCAGCCCAGATCACCATGGCTATGGGATCCAGGCCACAGTGAACTCACAGCAGAGGGCCCTCATCATGAAACTGTGAGCAACCCAGGCATTGGGAACTCAGAGCAGAAGGCCCACATCCCCATGGGGTTGGGAACCTTGCAGGAGTGTACTCGCACCACAGGGCGCACATCAAAAAATTTTGGGAGCCCAGGAGTTAAGGCCTGACGCCAGAGAGCCCTCATTACCGAGGGGAGGAGACTCCCAGCAGTCACCAACACCCAGCTGAGGTACAACGTCCCCAAGGTGACGAGTGCCAGTCAGGCAGGAGTGACCTCACAGCAGAGGGCCTACCTCACAGAAGAGTGAGGAGCCTAGCCAGAATAAGACTCTCACCAGAGTGCCCACATGACCAATGGGATACGATCCAGGCAGGAGTGTCCTCACACCAGTGTGGCAACATCATAGAAAGGTGAGGAACCCAGCACATGTGGCCTAAACCAGAGAACCCACATCTCAAATGGGCTCAGAGTGAGGCAGGCAGGAGTAGCCTCACAACTCAGAGCCCATAGAATAAAAAAGTTGAGGAATCCAGGTGGGAACCTCCCAGCAGGCGGCCCAGAGCACCCAATCTATGTGATCCAGGCCTCAGTAAACTCACAGCAGAGGACCCACAACATGAAACTGTGAGCAACCCAGTCTTTGGGACTTCACAGTAGAAGGCCCAAACCCCATGGGGATGGGAACCTGGCAGGAGTGTCATCGCACCAGTGGGCACACATCAGAAAATGTGGGGAGCCCAGTACTTAGGGCCTGACGCAAGGGGACCCTCATCACCGAGGGGAGGAGGCTCCCAGCATGTTCCTCACAGCAGAGCGCCTTCCTCTCAGAAGTGTGATGAATCCAGCCAGGATCTGACTCTCAGCAGAGGGCCCACATCACCAAGGGGATGGGAACCAGGCAGGAGTGTCCTCACACCCATGGGGCCACATCATCGAAAGTTGAGGTACTCAGAACATGTGGCCTCAAACCAGAGGACCCACATCACCATGGGTCTCGGAGTGAGGCAGGCAGGATTAACCTCACAACACATGACCCATTGTATATAAAAGGTGAGGAATCTAGCAGTTGGAACTTCCCAGGAGGCGGCCCAGAGGACCGAGGCTATCGGATCCAGGCCACAGTGAACTCACAGCAGAGGGCCCTCATCGTGATACTGTAAGCAACCCAGCCGTTGTGACCTCAGAGTACAAGGCCCACATCCCCATGGGGAAGGGAACCAAGCAGGAGTGTCATCGCACCAGTGGGCACACATCAAAAAATATGGGGAGCCCAGCAGTTAGAGCCGGACGCCAGAGGACCCTCATCACTGAGGAGAGGAGGCTCCCAGCAGGCTCCAAATGCCACCAGAGGGCCGACGTCACAAAGGCAATGGGAGCAAGCTAGACAGGAGTTACCTCACAGCACAGGGCCCACCTCACAGAAGGGTGAAGAACCCATCCAGGATAAGAATCTCACCAGAGAGCCCACATCACCAAGGGGATCGGAACAACGCAGGAGTACCCTCACACCATTGTGGCCACATTATCAAAAGGTGAGGAACCCAGAACATGTGGCTAAACCAGAAGACCCACAATTCAAAGGGGCTCAGAGTGAGGCAGTCAGGAGAAGCCTCACAACACAAGGCCCATAGAATAAAAAAGCTGAGTAATCCAGCAGTTTGAACCTACCAACAGGTGGCCCAGAGCACCCAGTCTATGGGATCCAGGCTGCAGTGAACTCACAGCAGAGGGCCCACATCATGAAACTATGAGCAACCCAGATAGTGGGACCTCAGAGCAGAAGGCCCACAACCCCATGGGGATGGGAACCTCGCAGGAGTGTCCTCGCACCACTTAGCATGTATCCGAAAATGTGGGAACCCAGCTGTTAGGGCCTGATGCCACAAGGCCCTCATCACCGAGGGGAGGAGGCTACCAGCAGGCTGCAATTTCCACCAGACGGCCGATGTTGCCAAGGAGGTGTGTGCCAGCCAGGCAGGAATGACCACAGAGCAGACGGCCCACCTCACAGAAGTGTGAGGAACCCAAACAGGATCAGACTCTCACCAGAGGGCACACATCACCAAGGGGATTGAAACCAGGCAGGAGTGTCCTCAAACCAGTGGGGCCACATCAGTGAAAGATGAGGAACACAACACATGTGGCCTCAAACAAGGGGACACACATCACGAAGAGGCTGGGAGTGAGGCATGCAGGAGGAGATTCACAACAGAGGGCCCATAGAATAAAAAAGGTGAGGAATCCAGGAGTTGGAAACTCCAGGCTGGTGGCCCAGAGCACCGACGCTATGGGATACAGAACAGAGTGAATACACAGCAAAGGGCCCACGTCATGAAACTGTGAACAACCCAGCCGTTGGGACCACAGAACAGAAGTCCCACATGCCCATGGGGATGGGAACCTGTGAGGAGTGTCCTCGCACCACTGGGCACACATCAGAAAATGTGTGGAGCCCAGCACTTAGGGCCTGACACCAGAAGGCCCTCATCACTGAGGGGAGGAGGCCCCAGCACGCTCCAACTGCCACCAGAGTGCCCATGTCGCCAAGGCGACGTGTGCCAGCCAGGCAGGATTGACCTCACAGCAGAGGGCGCACATCATGAAAGTGTGAGCAACCCAGCCGTTGGGAGCTCAGAATAGAAGGCCCACATCCCCATGGGGATGGGAACCTGGCAGGAGTGTCATCGCACCACTAGGCGCACATCTGAAAATGTGGGGAGCCCAGCAGTTAGGGCCTGACGCCACTGGGTCCTCATCACCGAGGGGAAGAGGCTCCCAGCACGCTCCATCTGCAACCAGTGGACCCATGTGGCCAAGGCAACGTGTGCCAGCCAGGCAGGAGTGACCTCACAGCAGAGGCCCCACCTCCCTGAAGTTTGAGGAGTTCAGCCAAGGTCAGACTCTCAGCAGAGGGCCCACATCACCAAGGGGATGGGAACCAGGCAGGAGTGTCCTCACACCAGTGGGGCCACATCATCGAAAAGTGAGGGACCCAGCACACGTGGCCTCAAACCAGAGGACACACATCACCATGGGGCTCGGAGTGAGGAAGGCAGGAGGAGTCTCACAACACAGGGCCCATAGAATAAAAAAGGTGAGGAATCCCGCAGTTGGAAACTCCAAGCAGGTGGCACAGAGCACCGAGGCTATGGGATCCATGCCGGAGTGAACTCACAGCAGAGGGCCCACATTCTGACACTGTGAGCAACCCAGCCGTTGGGACCTCAGAGCAGAAAGCCCACATCCCCATGGGGATGGGAACCTGGCAGGAGTGTTGTCGCACCACAGGGCGCACCTCAGAAAATTTGTGTATCCCAGGACTTAGGGCCTGACAGCAGAGGGCCCTCATCACTGAGGGGAGGAGGTTCCCAGCAGGCTCCAAATGCCACCAGAGACCTGACGTCACCAAGGCAACGCGAGCTAGCCAGGCAGGATTGACGTCACAGCAGAAGGCCCACCTCACAGAATGGTGAGGAACCCAGCCAGGATCAGACTCTCACTGGAGGGCCCACATCACCAAGGGGATGGGAACCAGGAAGGAGTGTCCTCACACCAGTGGGGCCACATTATCGAAAGGTGAGGGACCCAGCACACGAGGATTCAAACCAAAGGATACACATCACCAAGGGGCTGGGTGTGAGGCAGGAAGGAGGAGCCTCAAAACAGGCGTGCATTGAATAAAAAAGGTGAGGAATCCCAGAGTTGGAACCTCCCATCAGGCACCAGGAGCAGCGAGTCTATGGGGTCCAGGCCAGAGTGAACTCACACCAGAGGGCCTTCAACATGAAACTGTGAGCAACCCAGCAGTTGGGACCTCAGAGCAGAAAGCCCACATCCCCATGGGGATGGGACACTGGCAGGAGTGTACTCGCACTACAGGGTGCACATCAGAAACTTCTGGAAGCCCATGAGTTAGGGCCTGATGCCAGAGGGTCCTCATTACCGAGGGGAGGAGACTCCTAACAGGCACCAACTCCCAACTGAGGGCCCACATCGCCAAGGTGACGTGTGCCAGCCAGGCAGGAGTGACCTCACAGCAGCGGGCCCACCTCCCAGAAGTGTGAGGAATGCAGCCAGGATCAGACTCTCAACAGAGGGCCCACATCACCAAGGGGATGGGAACCAGGCAGGAGTGTCCTCACACCAGTGGGGCCACATCAATAAAGGTGAGGAAACTGGCACATGTGGCCTCAAACCAGAGGACCTACATCAAAAAGGGGCTGGGAGTGAGGCAGGCAGGAGGAGCCTGAAAACAGAGGGCCCAAAGAATAAAAAAGGTGGGAATCCAGCAGTTGGAACCTACCAGCAGGCGGCTCAGAGCACAGAGTCTATGGGATCTAGGCCTGAGTGAACTAACACCAGAGAGCCAACGTCATTAAACTGTGAACAACACAGGCGTTGGGACCTTAGAGCAGAAGGCCCACATGCCCATGTGAATGGGAACCTGGCAGGAGTGCCCTCGCACCACTTAGCACATATCAGAAAATGTGGGAACCCAGCAGTTAGGTCCTGACGCCAGAGTGTCTCATCACAGAGGGGACGAGGCTCCCATCAGGCTCCAACTGCCACCAGAGGGCCGAAGTCACCAAAGCGGTGTGTGCCAGCCAGGCAGGAGTGACCTCAGAGAAGAGGGCCCACCTCACAGAAGTGTGAGGAAACCAACCAGGCTCAGACTCTCACCAGAGGGCCCACATCACCAAGGGGCTGGGAGTGAGGCAGATGTCTGGACGGGCACATTTAACTATAATTTCCCACCAGGAAGAGGAATAAACCAAAGGGTCAGAGTGCCGTGCCAGACCCTGATTATGGCCTGAAGGAAACCTGCGGTTTTGTGGCCAGCTTACAAGGAAGTGAGTTAAGAAAGGAAATCACGGGCACTGTAATTCACACACCTGCAGAGTTATAAATGACAGCTATTGGCAAAAATATATTGAAGTAAGTCTGCGAAGAGGACTTGTAAACGAGGCAGAATTGCAGGAATCATATTTCAGGAGGTAGATCGGATTTGCATTTAAACCATATGAAATGCGGCAGATCTTTGACAGTGATGCACTTGGACAAAAAGTGCATATACATTTTTTCCTGATTATATTCAGGAAAAAAACGCATATGCCCTTTTTGGCCAACCAAGCACTCGAGCAATGGAAATCTGCACTAAAATGAAGTCTCATTTCCCATTCGTCAAAAGGGCCATCTGAAAAACGTGTAAAATCCAGAAAGGCAGGACAGGCCATGGAGAACAGGGAGCCTTGTTATGCTGATGGGCGGATTGTAAATTGCCAACAGACACTCTGGAGATGTTTATGGTGTATCCTGAAACATCTAAAAAACAAAGCTACAGAGCCTAGGGCACTTCCATTTATGGCCCTATAGCTTAGGAATATTAAAATCAACAAGACACAGCCAACACAAAATTTAAGGCTGCTGTGTTTACAAGAATCTCGAGTCCAGTACAAATTAAGTATCCCCGAAAGAAATAAATGGATAAAGAATTTGTGCTACTTACGTACATCGGAATATCACTCAGCAACGAAATCAATGTCATCAGGCCTGTAGCAGCAAATTGAGTGGATTTAAGTATGATGATTCTAAGAGATATATGTTGCATAGAGAAAGATAATTATCATAAGATATCACTAATAGAGGGCGTGTAAACTTGGCTACACATAAACTGAATTACAAAACCGAACAGTCTCACATTTAGATAAACACTTATGCTTGCTTAAGGGGAAAGTTGAGTTGGGGTGCTGTATAAAACCAGAGATTGAAATTAGCACACATACCGTTCCATAAGCCAAATATGTAATAGACAAGACCTACTCTTTGCTCAACGAAATGGACCCATCCATGGTGTATCATCTCACACCTGTTAGAATGGGCATCATCAGAAAATCTACAAACAACAAATGCTGGAGAGTGTGTGGATATAAGGAACCCTCTTCCACTATTGTTGGGAATGTAAATTGATACAGTCACTGTGGAGAGCATTATGGAGTTTCTTATAAAACTAACGATAGAATTACCATACGATACAGCAATCCCACTACTGGGCATATACCCAGACAAAACCATAAATCAAAAAGAGACATTCACCGCAATGTTCATTGCATCACTATTTACAATATCCAGGTAATGGAAGCAACCTAAATGCCCACAGACAGACGAATGCATAAAGATGTGGTACATACATAAAATGGAATATTACTAAGCCATAAAAAGGAATGAAATTGGGTCATTTGTAGAGACGTTGATGGACCTAGAGACTGTCATACAGAGTGAAGTAAGTCAGAAAGAGAAAAACAAAACAAATCTTGTATATTAATGCATATATGTGGAACGTAAAAAAATTGTACAGATGAACCGTTTTGCAAGGCAGAAATAGAGCAACAGATGTAGACAACAAACGCATGGACACCAAGGGAGGAAAGCTGTTGCGGGGGTGGTGGTGGGAGGAGTTGAGAGATTGGGATTGGCATGTATACATTTATATGTATAAAATAGATAACCAATAAGAACCTGCTCTACAAAAAATAAAATTAAATTAAAAAAATAAAATTAAAAAAAGTAAAACAGAAAAAATATTCTGCCCTTCACATACATGTATTTATATGAATAAATTATTTCCATGCATATATCTGTAAATACAGAAAAGAGGAATAAAATCTACCTTGAACCAAAAATGATAAAAAGAAAAATGAAAACAGAACCCACCAGTTACACAGAGGAAAATCATATCAGGGCACTTGCTCCAGTTGTAAACAATTCTGAAGTTGGTCAGTGGTGGGGAATCATCTCCCATTCAGCCAGCAGGCCCCACGCAACAAGCGTCCTCATCCAAAGCTAAGGGACCATGCCGAGGCATCTGTGAGTAAACATGGGCCGAGCCCCAGGCCAGCTGCTGCTGCAATGTTCCCACCCTTCCCAGGTAAAACACCTGAATATGTACAAGGAGTTGAAAGCCTAGAGGAAGGGCCATGGAACCACATGAGCGACAGCATGCCAGCCGACTTGGTGCCTGCAGGTCAGCCAGGATGGTCCTGGCCCTGGGTGCTCTTCTGGAAGCTTTCCATTTCCCTGCCTGAGATACCCCTGCTGTCCCGGCCCCCACTGCATTCTTCCTTCCTCACCTCTGCCCAGGGAGAAATTCCAGCAGCAGCTACGGGTGAAACATCCTCTTCTTTAGCAGGTGGCATCTTGGCAACTGCTGCAGAAAGTCCAGCAGAGCCCCACTCACACTGGGACACCCACAAAGCCGTGGCCTCTCACTCCCTCCCACCAGCCCAGCCCCGAGACTGCTGACAGGGCAGAGAAAATGGCGTCAGGCACAGCTGCAGGGGCTCTTGCTGCCTGGGGCGGTATTTATATTGATCTGAACCCAGGCACACCTGGGGAGGGCTGGCCGGCACGGTCAGGCTTCCCAGGCCAGCCAATAATCACCCCTCAGGGGCTCACAGTTGCAGAAAATGGAACTTGCTGAATCGGCCAGCTCCAAGGAACAGGTGTGGGCTCCTGAGAGTCAGGATAGACAAGGGGCTGCAGCTCTGGCTTGTTTTCTAATCATATTATCTGGCCCGTGAGTGGGAGACAACTTCAAGAAAACCCTCTCCTAATGAGAGGAACCCAGGTGTCAGGGAGAGGATGGGTGGGTGGTGGGTGGAGACAGAGGCCTGGTGCCCCGGGTGCAGTGGAAGTCTCTGGAAGACCAGGTGGAGGGAGGCCACACAGAGTGATGCCCAGGGTCACAGACCTGTTGGAGCTGCTGTTTGTTAGTTCAAGTCCTGCTCTGAGGTGCTCTGTGTCAGATCTGAGCGACAGGTGAGCTGGGAGTGCTCTGCAATGAGGGCTATGTGCACGGTTCCTGTGTGCCCAGCCCTGCCAAGGTACCTGCAAGGGTAGCTCTGTATCCTGGGAGGGGCCTGACCACGAGAGCCCCATGGGCTGCAGGGGACTTGCCCAGGGAACCCCATGTCCTGGGAGGGACCTGACCACGAGAGCCCCGTGGGCTGCGGTGGGGGTGGGGTACCTGCTCGGGTGAGCTCCATATCCTGCGATTGGCCTGACCTCGATAGCCCCATGGGCTGCTGGAGTCCTGGTAAAAGATGTAAGGACAGTCGGTGAAGCCACCGAGGATATACCTCCAGTAGTTCCTAAATCCTACAGCCTGCTGGTCATTTTACCAACCACCAGGACTTGGTATTCTGTATTAGTGTTCAATGATGCCTTCTTCTGTATTCCATTAGTCCCAGAGTCACAAGACATTTTGGCTTGTGAGTGGCAGGACTCAACATACAACTAAAACAATACTTCCGGGCCATCTTGCACCAAGGGTTCAAAAATTCCCACACCATCTTTGGGGAAAGCTCAGCTAAAGACCTAAAAGTTCTACTTCTGGAAAAGGAAACACTCCTTCAATATGCAGACGACATTCTGATCATCAGCCCTACTAAGGAGGCCTCTGAACTACCAAGCCAATAAAGGATAGAAGTTGTCCAAGAAGAAGCTCAGATAGCACAGACTACAGTGACCTGCCTGGGCTTAATTCTCACAGAAGGTTGGAGAAGCCCATCCCAGGAAAGGGAAGAAACAATTTACAGCCTTACCCCTTTCTAAAACTAGAAGACAGCTTAAGGGTTCCTGGGGAGGCCAGGGTTTGCTGCTTCTGGATCCCTAACTACAGTCTACTAGCTGGGCCTCTATATGAAACACTGAAAGGAAAAGTTGATGATTCTTTTGAATAGAATCCAGAAGTGGCCTTTCAAGAATGGAAAGAGCAGTCAATTCAGACCCTTGCCCTGGAACTCCCTAATTTAGCTAAACCCTTTGACCTTTACATTCCTGGTGAAAGGTGAATCGCCATTGGAGTATTAGTGTAAAAACTGGGACCACTTGAAATGGAACAATGCAAGAATGCCATCCAGGTAGGATAAACTACGGTCACCAAGGGACTTGGCCCACCGCCACATCTGGCCAAGATACTGGCAGTATCTAAAAACCTGGAAATCAGCAGCCCAAAAGGCCACCTCCCTCCTAAGGGTAAAGGACCCCACGTGGTGATCCTAACCCCCAACCATGCCCTGAAGTTGCAGGGTTTGCTCCGTGGGCACACTGACCTCGAGTGTGGAGGCCCTCCAACTCCAACCTCCAGAGAGATAACCGGGAACAACGGGGCACCATGACAACTCGTGTGATCATCATTTGACCTGGAGTTTCTCTCATAAAACAACAAGAGTGTGTCTCAAAAGAGTAGACTACTGCTTGCAGGACTTACTGCACCCGGAGGGGAGCTAATAGTCTTGGCGGGGGAACCGTATATCACGCTGTCACCATAGAAAAGCCTACAGACACCGTGATGATGGTGGCCAATAAGACCGGCTGGACTCCTGTTTACTTCAAAAGGCTGTTGACTCAGTGGCCATCATGGTCCTTCATCACCACTGACCCTGGACTGTCTGGGAGTTGAGCGGGCAGGGTCCTGACACCTGGTGCTGTTTTTACGTTAATTCAGGGGCCTAATTGAAGAAAGTGCAGACTACTGGTCAGAGCATCTAGGCTGGCAGAAACGGTCAGCCTAAGGTGGCCCAACAAATGTGGGGCGGGGTGAAACTGGACCTCACAGCGTCACTGCACATCTCCTTCCTGGACCCTTAAAGATCATTAGAATCTATAACACTTCCAATACTGGTGCTCAGGCGGACGAGCACGGAGGCAGGAGACCTGGGGACAATCAACGTCACCTGGAGACTGCTGGGAAGAAGTTCTGACACTCGCCCACAAGTGTGAGGGCTCCTAACTCAGCACTGAGCAGTTACAGAAGAAAGGTCTGCACCCTCAGCACTCCAAGAATGAGGAAGGGGACAAAAGGCAGAAGAGAGGTTTGTCCCAGGCAAAGCCCCTTAAAAATCCCTGGGAGATAAAAATAGAATCTGGGCAATAAAATAAAGTCTAACCATTTTTATCCTTTGTGCTTTGTCTAATTTCACGTGCTCCTAGGGTCCCGCATACAGAGGTTCCACACCCGGCACTTCAGACCAGATTTCCTAGTGCAGAATGGCTGGGTCGACACATCAGCTCCTGGGGCCCAGTGCAGACTCTGCGATATAGAGCCTGAGCTGTAGCCAACAGGGCCCTCGAGAGTTCCACTGCTTCCCTCCCACTGACTCTGACAGGATCTCTACACAGCAGCCCAGCCCACAGCCCACAGGGTAGCACATGCTCTCACCTCTCCATTCTCTGATCAAAATATAAAGTTTCCTTTGCTTCTGAACCAAACTCAGTCTCAATCTGTTGGCTCCAGTGACACTGGGCAGGGGGACACTTGTTGGGGTACACTCTGGAGGATCAGTAACAGAAATTGAGAACATTGTAACTTTAATAAACAGATGTGTGAGCCATACTGTAATTAACAGAGAACAGTGTATAAGATGTTATACACTGTTAGAAATAAGATGTTTCTAACACTTCCATTTGATATTTCCATCACTTTCTTATAAGCAAGTTCAGTGAAAATGTTTGTCTTATGTGTCAGGTCAATATTAGAGAAACGAAGTGATTTCTTTCCAAGCATGTACATCTAATAATCTTGCTTAAAGCTTCAATCTTGTTTTAAATGCTTTTCCATTGAAAATGATACCTCTCTTTCAGCTTCCCCATTTCTGAGAAGTATAAAATCTTATAATTTATTATTACCAAATGGGAAAGGGTGGGAGGAGGGATAAATTAACAGTTTGGGATTAACACATACACAATGCTATGTATAAAATCGATCATCAACAAGGAACTACTGTATAGCACAGGGAACTACACTCAATATTTTTCAATAACCTATAAGGGGAAATGATCTGAAAAAGAATAGATATTTTTATTGACATCATCTATCACTGACAGTTAAAATCGAACCTAAGGGAAGCCGGTGGTGAGTGTTTCTGACCCTGAAGACTTCAATCATCTAAAGTTTGGACTCTGCCTACTTCTCAAGGCCCTTAATGAACATATGTGTAGCCATAGCTTAAAAAATCCCCCAGTTTGGGTTGCGGAGAGACACTGATTTTGAAAAAGCCCTGGTGTTCTCCTCACATGAATGGGACCCTTCCTACAGCTAAAACATGCCTGTCACACACAGAGGATGGTATACCGTCTGATCGGGAAGAGTTTGGAAAAGGAATCTCATCTCCTCATCACCTGGTGCTCGGGTTCACCCCTCCAGAGTCTTTACTAACAGTCTCCCCACTTGGAGATGTCAGCACTGTCAACATCCTGTTGTGCACAGTTTGGAATTTGTCCAGAGGATGAAGCGGAAGGAGGAGGAACAATGAGAGACAAGTCCTAGGTGTTCAGACAGGCACATGTCACTCTAATTTCCAATCAGGAAGACGAATTAACCAAAGGCTAGGGTTGCCCATGGAAACAGAATAGGGCTTGAGGAAATCCGGCTGCTTTGTGGCCAGTTCCCATAAACACAAGTGGAAAAATGGAACTCAGGGGCACAAAATTCACGAAACTGCAGAGCTCAAAATATCTATCACTGAAAAATGTCTTGAGGAAGGTCAGAAAAAAGGACTTGTAAGCAACAGAGAATGGCAGGAAAGGGATTGGAAGAGGTAGAAAGGACTCGCCATTAAGCACAAGAAAAGGGGCTGAACATTGCCAACATTGCAGTTGGCCAAAAAGGGTGTATGCATCTTTTTCTGTATAAATTCAAGAAAAGGGCATACACATTTTTAGCCAACCAAACAGGTGGGCACTGGAAATCAATACTACAAAACACATCACTTTGCATCAGTCAGAAGAGCCGTCCTCATAAAGCGTAAACACCAGAAATGCAGGACAGGGCAAGGAGAAAAGGGAGCACTGTGAGGCTTATAGTGGAAATGTATGTTGCCAACGTTCACTCTGGATAAGTGTATTGTGTTTACTAAAGCATCTAAAAAATGAGCTACGGAGCACAGGGCACTTGCACTCATGGACGTATATCTTGGGAAAAACAAAAATGGGGAGGACACAGGCACGCCAAAGTTTACCGCCTCTCTGTTTAAAAGATCCTCGACTAGGATATAACATAAATGTCTCTGGAGGGAAAAAATGGATAGAGATGAGGTACTTAGGTAGAGTGGAATATTACTCAGCCCGGAAAATAATGAAATATTGCCATTTGTAACAACTCCAGAGGACTTAAGTATGATCATAAAAAGTCACAAAATACTAAAAGAAAAACACATAAGATATCACTAATACATGGAATATAAACTTGGCTACACATGCACTGAATTACAAAACAGAACAGGGTCTCAAATTAAGGAAACCAACTTATGCTTTCTTATGGAGAAAGGTGAGTTGGGGTGCTGCATAAAACCAGAGATTGAAATTAGCACAGATACCGTTCCAAAAGCCAAATATGTAATAGACAAGACCTACTCCTTGCTCAACGAAGTGGACTCAACACCACATATTCAACACTTAGGAATATACCTGACTGGTAACAACCTTAAAACCCATGGATTTATATGTCTCCATAAGAGAATCAAGCATGTGTACAGCGGCAAAAACGCAGCAGTGAAAATCCGATTAATCCCATTACCAAAATAAATTTTAAACACAAAACAAAATGACAGTGAAATAGACAAGAATTCTTAAATAATTCACTCAGGGCTTGTGATGCAACATGGATTTCCCACATCGACACCCAGAGCTGGTGAGACATAGGGCTGGACACTTCGGGCTGATAGCACTGGTGAGGATTGGTGAGCAAATGCAGACCGTTTGAAGTCATACTGCATGATACCCATTCCATGGGTCCCAACTCTCCAGGTTTAAGCGAATCTTCCGTCAGTTAAAACATACATGGGAAACACAGAGTATGGTCCACCATGTGATTGAGAAAAGTTTTTAAATGCATCTCAGTTTTTGTCTCCTGGTATTCAGGTTCACCATTCCAGACGCTTTACTAACACTCTCCCCACTTGGAGAGTCAGTGCCTTTAACCTCCTCTTTGGCACAGTTTGCGATTTCTGCACAAGATGAACAGGAATAGGGAGAACCAAAGAGAGACTAGCTGTAGGTGTCTGCACAGGCAAATGGAATGCTCATTTCCCACAAGGAAGAAGAATTAGCCAAAGGCTCAGCATGCCTGCCAGAACCAGATTAGGGCCTGAAACAATCCGGTGGTTTTGCGGCCAGCTCACAAGAAAGCTAGCTGAAGAAAGGAGCTCAGGGACACTGTAAATCACAAACTTACAGAGTTGTAAATGACAGCTATCTTCCAGAAATATATTGAAGTAAGCCTGCAAAGAGGACTTGAAAGCGGGGCAGAATTTCAGGAAAGCTATTTCAGGGGATAGACTGGTATTGCACTTAAAGCATAGGAAAAGAGGCAGATCGTCGACAATGATGCACTCGGCCAAAAAGAGCGTATGCGTTTTTTCCTGAATATATTCAGGAAAAAACGTATACGCACTTTTTGGCCAACCAAGCAAGCCTATGAAGGAAATCTGCACTACAATGAAGTCTCACTGCCCCCCGGTCAAAAGGGCCATCTGAAAAAAGTGTAAAATCCAGAAAGGCAGGACAGGCCATGGAGAACAGGGAGCCTTGTTATGCTGATGGATGGGATGTAAATTGCCAACAGCTGCTCTGGAGACGTGTATGGTGTTTCCTGAAACACGTAAGAAACGAAGCAACACAGCCTATGGCACTTACACTTATGGTCCTATAGCTTAGGGAAATTAAAATCAAAAACACACAGCCACCCCAAGGTTTGCGACGGCTCTGTTTACAAGAACCTCGTCTACGGTACAAGTTAAATATCCCAGAAAGCGAAAAATGGATAAAGAAGTTGTGGTATGTACGTAAAATGGAATATCACTGAGCAATGAAATCTATGTCATCAGGCCCGTAGCGGCATAGTGGCAGGATTCGGGTACGGTGATTCTACGTGAAATAAGTCACACAGAAAGAGAAACATCATTAGGTATGACTAATACACGGGATGTAAACTTGACTACACATGAACTGAATTACAATAGAGAACAGGGTCTCAAATTTAGAAATACAACTTGCGCTTGCTTATGGGGAAAGGTGAGTTGGGGTGCCGGATGAAACCAGAGATTTAAATTAGCGCAGATAACGTTCCATAAGCCAAATTTCTAATACACAAGACCTACCCCTTGCTTAAAGAAATGGACTCAACACCACATATTCAATGCCTAGGAATATATCTGAATAGGAAGAAACTTAAAACCCATGGATTTATATGTCTCAGTAAGTGAATCAAATGTGTGTACAGACGGATAAACGCAGCAGTGAAAATCCGATAAATCCCAGTATCAAAATAAATTTCGAAAACAAAACACAATGACAGTGAAATAGAGAGCAATTCTTAAATAATTCAATCAGGGCTTGTGATGCAACCTGGATTTACCACATCTACACACAGAGCTGGGTGAAACATAAAGATGGATACTTCGGGATGATAGAATTGATGAGGTACAGTGAGCAAATGCAGACCTTTTGGTCATACTGCATGGTACCCATTCCATGGGTCCCAACTCTCCAGGTACAAGGGATTCTTCCTTCAGCTAAAACATGCATGGGAAACCCAGAGCATGGTCCACCGTGTGATTCAGAAACGTTTCTAAATGCATCTAAGTTTTCGTCCCCTGGTATTCGGGTTCACCATTCCAGACGCTTTACTAACTCTCTCCCCACTTGGAGAGTCAGTGCCTTTAACCTCCTGTTTGGCACAGCTTGCAATTTCTGCGCAAGATGAACAGGAATAGGGAGAACCAATAAGAGACTAGCTGTAGGTGTCTGCACTGGTAAATGTAACGCTCATTTCCCACCAGGAAGAGGAATTAACCAAAGGCTCAGCGTGCCCTGCCATAAACACATTAGGCCTTGAAGCAATAATGGGATTTGTTGCCCAGCTCACAAGAAAGCGAGTTGAAGAAAGAGCTCAGGGGCACTGTAATTCACAAACCTGCAGAGTTATAAGTGACAGCTAACGTCCAAAAATATATTGAAGTAAGCCTGCGAAGAGGACTTGAAAGCGGGGCAGAATTACAGGGAAACGATTTCAGGGGGTAGACTGGAATTGCACTTAAAGCATAGGAAAAGAGGCAGAACGTCGACAATGATGCACTTGGCCAAAAAGGGCGTATGCGTTTTTTCCTGAATATATTCAGGAAAAAACGCATACGCCCTTTTTGGCCAACCAAGCAAGCCTGTAAAGGAAATCTGCACTACATTGAACTCTCACTACCCCCCGGTCAAAACGGCCATCTGAAAAAAGTGTAAAATCTAGAAAGGCAGGACAGGCCATGGAGAAGAGGGAGCATTGTTTTGCTGATGGGCGGGATGTAAATTGCCAACAGCCACTCTGGAGAAGTGTATGGTGTTTCCTGAAACACGTAAGAAACGAAGAAACACAGCCTATGGCACTTACACTTATGGTCCTATAGCTTAGGGAAATTAAAATCAAAAACACACAGCCGCCCCAAAGTTTGGGACGGCTCTGTTTACAAGAACCTTGTCTACGGTACAAGTTCAATATCCCAGAAAGCGAAAAATGGATAAAGAACTTGTGGTACGTACGTACAATGGAATATCACTCAGCAATGAAATCTCTGACATCAGGCCCGAAGCGGCATACTGAGTGGCTTCAGGTACGGTGATACTACGTGAAATACGTCACAGAGAAAAAGAAACATCATAAGATATGACTAATACACGAGATGTAAACTTGATTACACATGAACTGAATTACAATAGAGAACAGGGTTTCAAATTTAGAAAAACAACTTTCGCTTGCTTATGGGGAAAGGTGAGTTAGGGTGCCGCATAAAACCAGAGATTGAAATTAGCACAGACTCCGGCCCATATGCCAAATATATAATAGAAAAGACATACACTAACCTTTACCCGAAGCCTTAACCTAACCCGTTCCCTAATCCTAACCCATACGCTAACACTAACCCGTACCCTAACACGTACGCTCACACTAAACCGTTGTCGTACGGTAAACTGTCCCCTAAATCGTCCTCATCCCCTAACCCTAACCCTAACCATAACCCGTACCATAAAACCTACACTCACCCTAAACCGTTGCTGTACGCTAAACTGTCACCTAAATCGTCCTCGTCCCCTAACCCTAACCCTAAACATAACCCTAAACCTAACCCTTACCCGAAGTCTTATGCTAAACCGTCACTTAATCCTAAACCGTACGCTAACACTAACCCGTACCCTAACACGTACGCTCAACCTACACTGTTGTCGTATCCTAATCTGTATCCTAAACCGTCCCCGTCCCCTAAACCTAACCCTAACCCTAACCCTTACTCAAAGCCTTCCACTAACACGTCCCCAATCCTAACACGTATGCTAACACTATCCCATACCCTAACACGTACGCTCAACCTAAACCGTTCTCCTAAACTAACCTGTCCGCTAAACCTTCCCCGTCCCCTAACACTAACCCTAACCCTAACCCTAACACTAACCCCTACCCAAAGCCTTACACTTACCCGTCCCTTTATCCTAACCCGTAGGCTATCACTAACCAGTACACTAACATGTACGCTCACACTAAACCGTTGTCGTACCCTAACCTGTCCCCTAAACCGTCCCGTCCCCTAACCCTAACCTTAACCATAACCCTAACCCTTACCCGAAGCCTTAAACTAACCCGTCCCCTAATCCTAACCCATACGCTAACACTAACATGTACCCAAACACGTACGCTCACCCTAAACCGTTGTCGTACCCTAAACTGTCCCCTAAACGGTCCCCGTCCCATAACCCTAACCCTAGCCCTAACCCTAACACTAACCCTAACCCAAACACTTACCTGAAGCCTTAACCTAACCCATCCCATAATCCTAACCCGTACGCTAACACTAATCCATACCCTAACACGTACGCTCACCCTAAAATGTTGTCGTACCCTAACCTGTCCCCTAAACCGTCCCCGTCCACTAACCCTAACCCTAACCCTATCCCTACCCCTTACCTGAAGCCTTACCCTAACCCGTCCGCTAATACTAACCCGTACGCTAACACTAATCCATACCCTAACTTGTACGCTCACACTAAACTGTTGTCATACGCTAACCTGTACCCTAAACCGTCCCCGTCCCCTAACCCTAAACGTAACCCTAACCCTAACCCTTACCCGAAGCCTTACACTAAGCCGACCCCTAATCCTAACCCGTACGCTAACACTAACCCGTACCCTAACACGTATGCTCACCCTAAACTGTTTTCGTACACTAACCTGTCACCTAAACCGTCCCCGTCCCCGTCCCCTAACCCTAACCCTAACCCTAACCCTAACCCTTACCCGAAGCCTTACCCTAACCCGTCCCCTAATCCTAAGCCGTACGCTAACACTAACCCATACCCTAACACGTACGCTCAGCCTAAATCGTTGTCGTAACCTAACCTGTCCCCTAAACCGTCCCCGTCCCCTAACACTAACCCTAACCCTACCCCTAACCCTAACACTTATCCGAAGCCTTACCCTAACCCGTTCCCTAATCCTAAACTGTACGCTAACACTAACCCGTACCCTAACACGTACGCTCACCCAAAACCATTGGCGTACACTAACCTGACCCCTAAACCGTCCCCGTACCCTAACAATAACCCTAACCCTAACCCTAACCCTAAACCTTACCCGAAGCCTTACACTAAACCGTCCCCTAATCCTAAACTGTACGCTAACACTAACCCATACCCTAACACGTACGCTCACCCTAAACCGTTATCGTACCCTAACCTGTCCCCTAAACCGTCCCCGTCCCCTAACGTTAACCCTAAACCTAACCCTAACACTCACCCTTACCCGAAGCCTTATGCTAAACCGTCCCCTAATCCTAACCCGGAAGCTAACACTAACCCGTACCCTAACACGTACACTCACCCTAAACCGTTGTCGTACCCTGACCTGTCCCTTAAACCATCCCCGTCCCCTAACCCTAAGCCTAACCCTAATACTTACCCGAAGTCTTACACTCACCCGACACCTAATCCTAACGCGTACGCTAACACTAACCTGTACCCTAACACGTACGCTCACCCTAAACCGTTGTCGTACCCTAACCTGTCCCATAAACTGTCCCCGTCCCCTAACCATAACCGTAACCCTAAACCTTACCTGAAGCCTTAGACTAACACGTAGCCTAATCCTAACCTGTACGCTAACCCTAACCCATACCCTAACAGGTACGCTCTCCCTAAATTGTTGTCATACCCTAACCTATACCCTAAACTGTACTCGCCACTTAACCGTAACCCTAACCCTAAAACTTACCCGTAGCCTTACCCTAACCCGTCCCTTAATCTTAACCCGTACGCTAAAACTAACCCATACCCTAACACGTACGCGCACCCTAAACCATTGTCGTACCTTAACCTGTCCCCTAAACCGTTCCCGTCCCATAACCCTAACCATAAACCTAACCCAAACCCTCACCCGAAGCCTTACCCTAACCCGTACCCTAATCCTAACTCGTACGCTAACACTAAATTGTACCCTAACACCTACGCTCACCCTAAACTGTTGTTGTACACTAACCTGTCCCCTAAACCGTCACGGTCCCCTAACCCTAACCCTAACCATAACCCTAACCCTAACCCTAACCCTTATCCGAAGCCTTACCCTAACCCCTCGCCTAATCCTAACACGTACGCTAACACTAACCCGTACCCTAACACGTACAATCATGATAAAACATTGTCATACCCTAAACTGTCCCCTAAACCGTCCCCAACACCTAACCCTAACACTAACCCTAACCCTAATCCTAACCCTAACCCTTACCCGAAGCCTTACCCTAACCCGTAACATAATCCTAACCCGTACGCTAACACTAACACGTACCCTAACACGTACCCTCACCCTAAACCGTTGTCGTACCCTAAACTGTCCCCTAAACCGTCCCCGTCCCTTAACCCTAACCCTAACCCTAACCCTAACCCTAACCCTTACCTGAAGCCTTACCCTAACCCGTTCCCTAATCCTAACCTGTATGCTAACACTAACCCGTACCCTAACACGTACGCTCACCCTAAACCATAGTCGTACCCTAACCTGTCCCCTAAACCGTCCACGACCCCTAACCCTAACACTAAACTTAACCGTAAACCTAACCCTTACCCGATGACTTACCATAACACGTCCCCTAATCCTAACCCGAACGCTAACACTAACCCATACCCTAACACGTTCGCTCACCCTAAACCGTTGTCGTACCCTAACCTGTCCCGTAAACCGTCCCCGTCCCCTAACCCTAACACTAACACTTACCCGAAGTCTTACCCTGACCCGTCCCCTAAACCTAACCCGTACACTAACACTAACCAGTACCCTAACACGTACGCTCACCCTAAACAGTTGACGTACCCTAACCTGTCCCCTAAACCGTCCCCATCCCCTAACCCTAACCCTAACCCTAACCCTTACCCGTAGTCTTACCCTAACCCGTCCCCTAATCCTAACCCGTATGCTAACACTAATCTGTACCCTAACACATACGTCCAACATAAACCATTGTCGTACCCTAACCTGTCCCCAAAACCGTCCCCGTCCCCTAACGCTAACCCTAACCCTAACCCTATCCCTTACCCGAAGCCGTACCCTAAGCCGTCACCTAATCCTAACCCGTAGGCTAACACTAAATCATACCCTAGCATGTACGCTCACCCTAAACCGCTGTTGCACCCTAACGTGTCCTCTAAACCGTCCCTGTCCCCTAACCCTAACCAAACTCTAACCCTAAACCTAACCCTTACCCGAAGCCTTACCCTAACCAGTCCCCTAATCCTAACCCGTAAGCTAACACTAATCCGTACCCTAAGACGTACGCTAACCCTAAAGCGTTGTCGTACCCTAACCTGTCCCTTAAACCGTCCCCGTCCCCTAACCGTAAGGCTAACTTTAAACCTAACCATAAACCTTACCCGAAGCCTTACACTAACCCGTCCCCTAATCCTAACCCGTACGCTAACACTAACCCATACCCTAACACGTACGCTCACCCTAAACCGTTGTCGTACGCGAACCTGTCCCCTAATCAGTGCCCGTCCCCTAACCCTAACCCTAAACCTAACCCTAACCCTAACCCTTAGCCGAAGCCTTACCCTAACCCGTCCCCTAATCCTAAACCGTACGCGAACACTAACCCGTACCCCAAAACGTACACTCACCCTAAACCGTTGTCGTACACTAACCTGTCCCCTAAAACGTCACCGTCCCCTAACCCTAACTCTAACCCTAACCCTAAACCTAGCCCTAACCCTTACACAAAGCCTTACCCTAACCCCTCACCTAATCCTAAACCGTACGCTAACACTAACCCGTACCCTAACACGTACAATCACCCTAAAACATTGTCGTACCCTAAACTGTCCCCTAAACCGTCCCAAACCTCTAACCCTAAACCTAACCCTAACCCTAACCCTTACCCGAGGCCTTACCTTAACCAGTCCCCTAATCCTAACCCGTACGCTAACACTAACCAGTACCCTAACACGTACCCTCACCCTAAACCGTTGTCGTACCCTAAACTGTCCCCGTACCTTAACCCTAACCCTAACCCTAACACTAACCCTAACCCTTACACGACGCCTTACCCTAACCCGTTCCCTAATCCTAACCCGTATGCTAACACTAACCCGTACCCTAACACGTACGCTCACACTAAACCATAGTCGTACCCTAACCTGTCCCCTAAACCGTCCCCGACCCCTAAACCTAACACTAAACTTAACCCTAACCCTAACCCTCACCCGATGCCTTAAACTAACCCGTCACCTAATCCTAACCCGTACGCTAACACTGACACGTACCCTAACATGTACACTCACCCTAAACCGTTTTCGTACCCTAACCTGTCCCTTAAACTGTCCCCGTCCCCTAACCCTAACACTAACCCTAAACCTAACCCTTACCCGAAGCCTTACACTAACCCGTCCCCTAATCTTAACCCGTACGCTAACACTAATCCATACCCTAACACGTTCGCTCAACCTAAACCTTTCTCTTACCCTAACCTGTCCCCTAAACCGTCCCCTTCCCCTAACCCTAACACTAACCCTTACCCGAAGTTTTACTCTAACCCGTCCCCTAAACCTAACCCGTATGCTAACACTAACGAGTACCCTAACACGTACGCTCACACTAAACAGTTGTCGTACCCTAACCTGTCCCCTAAACCGTCCCCATCCCCTAACCTTAACCCTAACCCTAACCCTTACCCGTAGTCTTACACTGACTCGTCCCCTAATCCTAACCCGTATGCTAACACTAATCCGTACCCTAACACGTACGCCCAACCTAAACCATTGTCGTACCCTAACATGTCCCCAAAACCGTCCCGGTCCCATAACCCTAACCCTAACCCTAACCCTAACCCTTACCCGAAGCCTTACCCTAAGCCGTCCCCTAATCCTAACCCATACACTAACACTAAATCGTACCCTAGCATGTACGCTCACCCTAAACCGCTGTTGCACCCTAACATGTCCTCTAAACTGTCCCTGTCCCCTAACACTAACCCTAACCCAACCCTAACCCTAAACCCAACCCTTACCCGAAGCCTTACCCTAACCCGTCCCCTAATCCTAACCCATACGCCAACACAATCCCGTACCCTAAGACGTACGCTCACCCTAAAGCGTTGTCATACCCTAACCTGTCCGCTAAACCGTCCCTGTCCCCTAACCCTAACGCTAACCTTAAAACTAACCATAAACCTTACCCGAAGCCTTACACTAACCCGTCCCGTAATCCTAACACGTACGCTAACACTAACACATACCCTAACACGTACGCTCAGCCTAAACCGTTGTTGTACACGAAACTGTCCCCTAATCCGTCCCCGTCCCCTAACCCTAACCCTAAACCTAACCCTAACCCTAACCCTTACCCGAAGCCTTACCCTAACCCGTCCACTAATCCTAAACCGTACGCGAACACTAACCCATACCCTAACACGTACACTCACCCTAAAATATTGTCGTACACTAACCTGTCCCCTAAACCGTCCCCATCCCCTAACACTAACCCTAACCCTAACTCTAACCCTAACCCTTACCCGAAGCCTTACCCTAAGCCGTACCCTAATCCTAACACGTACGCTAACACTAACCCGTACCCTAACACGTACGCTCACCCTAAAGCTTTGTCGTACCCTAACCTGTCCCCTAAACCGCCCCTGTCCCGTAACCCTAACCCTAAACCTAAACCTAACCCTATGCCTAACCATTAGCCTTACCCGAAGCCTTACCCTAACCCGTCCAATAATCCTAACCCGTACGCTAACACTAACCCGTACCATAACACGTACGCTAACCCTAAACCGTTCTCGTAACCTAACATGTCCCCTAAAATGTCCCCGTCCCCTAACACTAACCCTAAACCTAGCCCTAACCCTAAACATTACCCGAAGCCTTACCCTAACCCGTTCCCTAATCCTAACCCATACGTTTACACTAAACCGTACCATAACACGTTCGCTCATCCTATACCGTTGTCGTAACCTAACATGAACCCTAAACCGTCCCCATAACCTAAACCTAACCCTAACCCTAATCCTAACCCTAGCCCTTAACCGAAGCCTTACCCTAACCCGTCCCCTAATCTTAACCTGTACGTTAAAAGTAACCCATACCCTAACACGTACGCTCACCCAAAACCGTTGGCGTACCCTAACCTATCCACTAAACCGTCCCCGTCCCCTAAACCTAACCCTAATCCTAACCCTAACCCTTGCCCGAAGCCTTATCCTAACCCCTCCCCTAATCCTAAACCGTATGCTAACATTAACCCGTACCTTAACACGTACGCTCACACTAAACCCTTGTCGTACCCTAACCTGTCCGCTAAACCGTCCCTGTCCCCTAACCCTAACCCTAACCCTAAACCTAACCCTAACCCTTACCCGAAGCCTTACGCTATCCCGAAACCTAATCCTAACCCGTACGCTAACAGTATCCGGTACCCTAACACGTAGGCTCACCCTAAACCGTTGTCGTACCCTAACCTGTCCCCTAAACCGTCCCCGTCCCCTAACCCTAACCCTAACCTTAACCTTAACCCTAAACCTTACCCGAAGCCTTACCCTAAACCATCCCTTAATCCTAACCCGTACGATAACACTAACCCGTACCATAACACGTATGCTCACCCTAAACCGTTGTCGTACCCTAACATGTCCTCTAAACCGTCCCCGTCCCCTAACACTAACCCTAACCCTAACCCTAACCCTTACCCGAAGCCTTACCCTAACACATTCCCTAATCCTAACCCGTACGCTAACACTAACCCGTACCCTAACACGTACGCTCACCCTAAACCGTTGTCGTACCATAACATGTCCCGTAAACCGTCCCTGTCCCCTAACCCTAACCCTAACCCTAACCCTAACCCTAACACTTACCCGAAGCCTTACCCAAACCCGTCTCCTAATCCTAACCCGTACGCTAAAACTTACCCATACCCTAACATGTACGCTCACCCTAAACCTAGTCGTACCCTAACCTATCCACTAAACCGTCCCTGTCCCCTAACCCTAACCCCAACCCTAATCCTAAACATTACCCGCTGCCTTACCATAACCCGTGCCCTAAACCTAACCCGTGCCCTAACACTAACCAGTACCCAAACACGTACGCTTAACCTAAACCCATGTCGTACACTAACCTGTCCCCTAAACTGTCCCCGTCCTCTAACCCTAACCCTAACCCTAACCCTAACCCTAGCCCTTACCCTAAGCCTTACGCTAACCCGTCTCCTAATCCAAACCCGTACGCTAACAGTAACACGTACCGTAACACGTACGCTCACCCTAAACCGTTGTCATAACGTAACCTGTCCCCTAAACCGTTCCCGCCCCCTAACCCTAACCCTAACCCTAACCCTAACCCTAAACATAGCCCTTACCCAAAGCCTTACACTAACCCGTCCCCTAATCCTAACCTGTATGCTAACACTAACCCGTACCCTAACACGTACGCTCACCCTAAACCATTGTCGTACCCTAACCTGTCCAATAAACCGTCCGCATCCCCTAACCCTAACCCTAAACCTAACCCTAACCCTAACCCTAACCCTAACCCTTACCCGAAGCCTTACACTAACCCGTCCCCTAATCCTAACCCGTACACTAACACTATCACTTACCCTAACATGTACGCTCACCTTAAACTGTTATCGTACCCTAACCTGTCCCCTAAACCGTCCCCGTCCCCATCCCCTAACCCTAACCCTAAACCTAACCCTAACCCTTACCCGAAGCCTTATACTTACCCGTCCCCTAATCCTACTCCATACGTTAACACTAACCCGTACCCTAACACGTACGCTCAACCTAAACCGTTGTTGTACCCTAAACTGTCCCCTAAACTGTCCCCGTCCCCTAACCCTAACACTAACACTAACCCTAATCCTTACCCGAAGCCTTACCCTAACCCGTCCCCTAATACTAACCCGTACGCTAACAATAACACGTACCCTAACATGTACGCTCACACTAAACCATTATCGTACCCTAACCTGTCCCCTAAACCGTCCCCGTCCCCTAACCCTAAACCTAACCCTTAGCCGAAGCCTTACCCAAAGCCTTACCCTAACCCGTCCCCTAATCATAACGCGTACACTAACACTAACCAGTACCCTAACACGTACGCTCACCCTATACCGTTGTCGTACCCTAACCTGTCCTCTAAAACTTCCCCATACCCTAACCCTAACCCTAGCCCTAATTCTATCCCTAACACTTACCCGAAGCCTTACACTAACCCGTCCCCTAATCCTAACACGTACGCTAACACTAACCAGTACCGTAACACGTACGCTCACCCTAAACCGTTGTCGTACACTAACCTGTCCCCTAAACCGTCCCCATCCCCTAACCCTAACCCTAACCCTAACTCTAACACTAACCCTTACCCGAAGCCTTACCCTAACCCGTCCCCTAATCCTAACCCGTACGATAACACTAACCCGTACCCTAACACGTACGCGCACTCTAAACTTTTGTCTTACACTAACCTGTCCCCTAAAAAGTCCCCGTCCCCTAACCCTAACTCTCACCCTAACCCTAACCCTAAACCTTACCCGAAGCCTTACACTAACCTGTCACTTAATCCTAAACCGTACTCTAACACTAACATATACCCTAACACGTACGCTCACCCTAAACCGTTTTCGTACCCTAAACTGTCCCGTAAACCGTCCCCGTCTCCTAACCCTAACCCTAATCCTAACCCTAACCCTAACCCTTACCCGAAGCCTTACCCTAACACGTCCCCTAATCCTAAACCGTACGCTAACACTAACCCGTGCCCTAACATGTAGGCTCACCCTAAACCGTTGTCTTACCCTAAACTGTCCCCTAAACAGTCCCCATTCCCTAACCTTAACCCTAACCCTAACCCTAACCATAACCCTTACCCGAAGCCTTACCCTAAACCGTCCCCTAATCCTAACCCGTACGCTTACACTAACCCGTACCCTAACACGTACGCTCACCCTAAACCTTTGTCGTACACTAACCTGTCCCCTAAACCGTCCCCGTCCTCTAACCCAAACCCTAACACTAACCCTTACCCTAACACTTACCCAAAGCCTTACCCTAACCCGTCCCCTAAACCGTCCCCGTCACCGTCTCCTATCCTTAACCTTAACCCTAACCCTAACCCTAACACTTACCCGAAGACTTACACTAACCCGTCCCCTAATCCTAACCTGTACACTAACACTAACCCTTACCCTAACACGTACGCTTACCCTAAACCGTTGTCATACACTTACCTGTCCCCTAAACCATCCCGGTCCCCTAACACTAACTCTAACCCTAACCCTAACCCTAACATTTACCGTAAGCGTTACCCTAACCCGTCCCCTAATCCTAAGCCGTACACTAACACTAACCAGTACCCTAACACGTACGCTCACCCTAAATCGTTGTCGTACCCTAACCAGTCCCCTAAACCGTCCCCATCCCGTAACCCTAACCCTAACCCTAACCCTAACCCTTACCTGAAGCCTTACCCTAACCCGTCCCCTATTCCTAACCCGTACGCTAACACTAAATCATACCCTAACACGTACGCTCACCCTAAAACTTTGTCATACCCTAACCAGTGCCCTAAACCGTCCCCATCCCCTAACCCTAACCCTAAATCTTACCCGAATCCTTACCCTAACCCGACCCCTAATCCTAATCCGTACGCTAACACTAACCCATACCCTAACACATACGCTCACCCTAAACTGTTGTGGTACACAAACCTGTCCCCTAAACCGTCCCCGTCCCGTAAACCTAACCCTAACGCTAACACTTACCCGAAGCCTTACACTAACCAGTCTCCTAATCCTAACCCGTACGCTAAAACTAATCCATACCCTAACACGTACGCTCACACTAAACCGTTGTCGTACCCTAAACTTTCCCCTAAACCGTCGCCGTCCCCTAAACCTAACCCTAACCCTAACACAACCCTAACCCTAACCCTTTCCCGAAGCCTTACCCTAACCCGTCTCCTAATCCTAACCCGTACGCTAACACTAAACCATACCCTAACATGTACGCTCACCCTAAACCATTGTCGTAACAGAACCTGTCTCCTAAACTGTCCCCGTCCCCTAACCCTAACCCTAAACCTAATCCTAACCCTTACACTTACCCGAAGCCTGACCCTAACCCGTCCCCTAATCCTAACCCGTACGCTAACACTAACCCGTACCCTAACACGTACGCTCACCCTAAAATTTTGTCGTATCCTAACCTTGCCCCTAAAACCTCCCAGTCCCCTAACCCTAACCCTAACCCTAACCCTAACCCTAAACCTTACCTGAATCCTTACCCTAACCCATCACCTAATCCTAACCCGTATGCTGAAACGAACACATACTCTAAAACTTATGCTCACCCTAAACCGTTGCCCTACACTACCCTGTCTCCTAAACCGTCCCCGTCCCCTACACCTAACCCTTACCCTAATCCTAACCCTTACCCGAAGGCTTACCCTAACCCGTCCCCTAATCCTAACCCGTACGCTAACACTAACCCGTACCCGAACACGTACGCTCACCCTAAACCGTTGTCGTGCCCTAACCTGTCCCCTAACCCGTCTCCGTCCCCTAACCCTAACCCTAACCCTAACCCTTACCCGAAGCCTTACGCTAACCCGTCCCCTAATCCTAAACCATACGCTAACACTAACCCATACCCTAACACGTACGCTCACCCTAAACAGTTGTCGTACCCTAACCTGTCCCCTAAACCGTCCCCATCCCCTAACCCTAACCCTAACCCTAAACCTTACCCGAAGCCTTACCATAACCCGTCCCCTAATCCTAACCCGTACGCTAACACTAACCCGTATCCTAACACGTACGCTCACCCTAAACCGTTGTCATACACTAACCTGTCCCCTAAACCGTCCCCGTCCCGTAACACTAACCCTAACCCTAAACCTAACCCTTACCCGAAGGCTTACAATAACCCGTCCCCTAATCCTAACCCGTAGGCTAACACTAACCCGTACCCTAACACGTACACTCACCCTAAACCGTTGGCGTACACTAACGTGTCCCCTGAAACGTCCCCGTCCCCTAACCCTAACCCTAACCCTTACCCTAAACCTAACCCTTACCCGAAGGCTTACCCTAACCCGTCCCCTAATCCTAAACCGTACGCTAACACTAACCCGTACCCTAACACGTACGCTCACCCTAAGGCGTTGTCGTACCCTAACCTGTCCCCTAAACCGTTCCCATCCCCTAACCCTAACCCTAAACCTTAACCTAACCCTAACCCTAACCCTTACCCGAAGCCTTACAATAACCCGTCCCCAAATCCTAACCCGTACGCTAACACTAACCCGTACCCTAACACGTACACTCACCCTAAACCGTTGTCCTAAACTAACGTGTCCCCTAAACCGTCCCCGTCCCCTAACCATAACCCTAACCCTAACCCTAACCATAACCCTTAACCGAAGCCTTATCCTAACCGGTCCCCTAATCCTAACCCTTACGCTAACACTAACCCGTACCCTAACACGTACGCTCACCCTAAACCGTTGTCGTACCCTAACCTGTCCTCTAAATTGTCCCCGTCCCCTAACCCTAACCATAACCCTAACCCTAACCCTTACCCGAAGCCTTACCCTAACCCGACCCTAATCCTAACCCGTACGCTAACACTAACCAGTACCCTAACACGTACGCTCACCCTAAATCGTTGTCGTACCCTAAACAGTCCCCTAAACCGTCCCCATCACGTAACCCTAACCCTAACCCTAAACCTTACCCGAATCCTTAACCTAACACCTCTTCTAATCCTAACCCGTACGCTAACACTAACCAGTACCCTAACACGTACGCTCACCCTAAACTGTTGTCGTACACAAACCTGTCCCCTAAACCGTCCCCGTCGCCTAATCCTAACTCTAACCCTAACGCTAACACTTACCCGAAGCCTTACCCTAACCAGTCTCCTAATCCTAACCCGTACCCTAACACTAACACGTACCCTAACACGTACACTCACCCTAAACCGTTGTCGTACCCTAACCTGTCCCCTAAACCATCCCCATCCCCTAACCCTAAACCTAACCCTAACCCTAACCCTAACCCTTACACGAAGGCTTACCCTAACCCGTCCCCTAGTCCTAACCCGTACGCTAAAACTAACGCATACCCTAACACGTACGCTCAGGCTAAACCGTTGTCGTACCCTAAACTGTCCCCTAAACCATCGCCATCACCTAAACCTAACCCTAACCCTAACACTAACCCTAACCCTAAACCTTACCCAAAGCATTACCCTAACCCGTCCCCTAATCGTAACCCGTACGCTAACACTAACCCATACCCTAAAACGTACGATCACCCTAAACCATTGTCGTACCCTAACCTGTCCCCTAAAACGTCCCCGTCCCCTAAGCCTAACCCTTACCCTAAACCTAACCCTTACCCGAAGGCTTACCCTAACCCGTCCCCTAATCCTAACCCGTACACTAACACTAACCCATACCCTAACACGTACGCTCACCCTAAACCGTTGTCGTACCCTAACCTGTCCCCTAAACCGTGCCCATCCCCTAAACCTAACCCTAACCCTAAACCTAACCCTAACCCTAACCCTTACCCGAAGCCTTACCATAACCCGTCCCCTAATCCTAACCCGTACGCTAACACTAACCCGTATCCTAACACGTACGCTCACCCTAAACCGTTGTCGTACACTAACCTGTCCCCTAAACCCTCCCCGTCCCGTAACCCTAACCCTAACCCTAACCCTAAACCTAACCCTTACCCGAAGGCTTACACTAACCCGTCCCCTAATCCTAACCCGTACGCTAACATTAACCCGTACCCTAACACGTACACTCAACCTAAACCGTTGTCGTACCCTAAAGTTTCCCCTAAACCGTCCCCATCCCCTAACCCTAAACCTAACCCTAACCCTTACACGAAGCCTTACCCTAACCTGTCCCCTAGTCCTAACCCGTACGCTAAAACTAAACCGTACCCTAACACGTACGCTCAGGTTAAACCGTTGTCGTACCCTAAACTGTCCCCTAAACCATCGCCATCCCCTAAACCTAACCCTAACCCTAACACTAAGCCTAACCCTAAACCTTACCCGAAGCCTTACCCTAACCCGTCCCCTAATCGTAACGCGTACGCTAACACTAACCCATACCCTAAAACGTACGATCACCCTAAACCATTGTCGTACCAAAACCTGTCCCCTAAACGGTCCCCGTCCCCGTCCCCTAACCCTAAACCTAACCCTAACCCTTACACTTACCCGAAGCCTTACCCTAACCCGTCCCCTAATCCTAACCCGTACGCTAACACTAAACCGTACCGTAACACGTACACTCACCCTAAACCGTTGTCGTACCCTAACCTCTCCCCTAAACCATTCCAGTGCCCTAACCCTAACCCTAACCCTAACCCTAACCCTAACACTTACCCGAAGCCTTACCCTAACCCGTTCCCTATTCCTAAACCATACCCTAACACTAACCCGTACCCTAACACGTACGCTCACCCTAAACCATTGTCGTACCCTAAAATGTCCCCTAAACTGTCCCCGTCCCCTAACCCTAACCATAACCCTAACCCTAACCCTTACCCGAAGCCTTACCCTAACCCGTCCCATAATCCTTACCCGTACGCTAACACTAACCCGTACTCTAACACGTACGCTCACCCTAAACCATTGTCGTACACTAAACTGTTCCCTAAACCATCCCCGTCCCCTAACCCTAACACTGACCCTAACCCTAACCCTAACCCTAACACTTACCCGAAGCCTTACCCTAAGCAGTCCCCTAATCCTAACCCGTACGCTAACACTAACCCGTACCCTAACACGTATGCTCACCCTAAACAGTTGTCGTACACTAACATGTCCCCTAAACCGTCCCGGTCCCCTAACCCTAACCCTAAACCTAACCCTAAACCTAACCCTGACCCGAAGCCTTACCCTAACCCGTCCCCTAATCCTAACCGGTATGCTAACCCTAATCCGTACCCTAACACGTACGCTCACCCTAAACCGTTGTCGTACCCTAACCTGTCCCCTAAACCGTCCCCGTCCCCGTCCCCTAACCCTAAACCTAACCCTAACCCTTACCCGAAGCCTTCCCCTAAACCGTCCCCTAATCCTAACCCGTACGCTAACACTAACCCGTACCCTAAAACGTACGCTCAACCTAAACCGTTGTCGTACCATAACCTGTCCCCTAAACCGTCCCCGTCCCCGTCCCCTAACCCTAACCCTAACCCTAACCCTTACACGAAGCCTTACCCTAACCCGTCCCCTAATCCTAAACCGTACGCTAATACTAACCCATACCCTAACACGTACGCTCACCCTAAACCGTTGTCTTACCCTAACCTGTCCCCTAAACCGTCCCCGTCCACTAACCCTAACCCTAACCCTAACCCTAACCCTTACCCGAAGCCTTACCCTAACCCGTCCCCTAACCCTAACCCGTACGCTAACACTAACCCGTACCCTAACACGTACGCTCACCCTAAACCGTTGTCGTACCATAACCGGTCCCCTAAACCGTCCCAGTCCCCGTCCCCTAAACCTATCCCTAACCCTAACCCTTACCCGAAACCTTGCCCTAACCCGCCCCTAATCCTAACCCGTACGCTACCACTAACCCATACCCTAACACGTACGCTCACCCTAATCCGTTGTCCTACCCTAACCTGTCCCCTAAACCGTCCCCATCCCCTAACCCTATCCCTAAACCTAAACCTAAACCTAACCCTTACCCGAAGCCTTACCCTAACCCGTCTGCTAATCCTAACACGTACGCTAACACTAACCCGTACCAAACACGTACGCTCACCCTAAACCGTTGTCGTACCCTAACCTGTCCCCTAAATCGTCCCCGTCCCCTAACCCTAACCCTAAACCTAACCCTTACCCTAACCCGAAGCCTTACACTAACCTTTCCCCTAATCCTAACGCGTACGCTGACACTAACCCGTACCCTAACACATACGCTCACTCTAAACAGTTGTCGTACACTAACCTGTCCCCTAAACCGTCCCGGTCCCCTAACCCTAACCCTAACCCTAACCCTAAACCTAACCCTTACCCGAATCCTTACCCTAACCCGTCACCTAATCCTAACACGTACGCTAACACTAACCCGTACCCTAACACATACGTTCAACCTAAATCATTGTCGTACACTAACCTGTCCCCTAAACCTTCCCCGTCCCCTAACCCTAACCCTAACCCAAACCCTAACCCTAACCCTTACCCGAAGCCTTACCCTAACCCGACCCCTAATCCTAACCCGTACGCTAACACTAACCCGTACCCTAATACGTACGATCAACCTAAACCGTTGTTGTACCCTAACCTGTCCTCTAAACCGTCCCCGTATCATAACCCTAACCCTAACACTAACCCTAACCCTAACCCTTACCCGAAGCCTTACCCTAACCCGTCCCCTAACCCTAACCCGTACCCTAACTCTAACCCGTACCCTAACACGTACGCTCAGCCTAAACCACTGTCGTACCCTAACATGTCCCCTAAACTGTCCCCGTCCCCTAACCCTAAGCCTAACCCTAACCCTAATCCTTACGCGAAGGCTTACCCTAACCCGTCCCCTAATCCTAACCAGTACGCTAAGACTAACCCATACCCTAACATGTACACTCACCCTAAACCGTTGTCGTACCCTAACCTGTGCCCTAAACCATCACAGTCCCCTAACCCTAACCCTAACCCTAACCCTAACCCTAATCCTTACCCGAAGCCTTACCCTAACCCCTCCCTAATCCTAAGCCGTAACCTAACACTAACCCGTACCCTAACACGTACGCTCACCCTAAACCATTGTCATACCCTAACATGTCCCCTAAACTGTCCCCGTCCCCTAACCCTAACCCTAACCCTAACCCATACCCGAAGCCTTACATTAACCCGTCCCCTAATCCCAACCCGTAAGCTAGCACTACCCGTACCCTAACACGTACGCTCACCCTAAACAGTTGTCGTACACTAACCTGTCCCCTAAACCGTCCCCGTCCCCGTCCCCTAACCCTAACCCTAACCCTAAACCTAACCCTTACCCGAAGCCTTACACTCACCCGTCCCCTAATCCTAACCCGTACGCTAACACTAACCCGTACCCTAACACGTATGCTCACCCTAAACAGTTGTCGTACCCTAACCTGTCCTCTAAACCGTCCCGGTCCCCTAACCCTAACCCTAACCCTAACCCTAAACCTAACCCTTACCCGAAGCCTTACCCTAACCCGTCCCTTAATCCTAACCCGTACGCTAACACTAATCCGTACCCTTACACGTACGCTCACCCTAAACCTTTGTCATACCCTAATCTGTCCCCTAAACCGTCCCCGTCCACTAACCCTAACCCTAACCCTAACCCTAACCCTAACCCTAACCCTAACCCTTACCCGAAGCCTTACCCTAACCCGTCACCTAACGCTAACACATACGCTAACACTAACCCGTACCCTAACACGTACGCTCACCCTAAACCGTTGTCGAACCCTAACCTGTCCCCTAAACCGTCCCCGTCCCCTAACCCTAACCCTAACCCTAACCCTAACCCTTACCCGAAGCCTTATCCTAACCCGTCACCTAACCCTAACACATACGCTAACACTAACCCGTACCCTAACACGTACGCTCACCCTAAACCATTGTCGTACCCTAACCTGTCCCCTAAACCGTCCCCGTCCCCGTCCCCTAACCCTAACCCTAACCCTAACACTTACCCGAAGCCTTACCCTAACCCGTCCCCTAATCCTAACCCGTACGCTACCACTAAACCATACCCTAACACGTACGCTCACCCTAAACCGTTGTCCTACTCTAACCTGTCCCCTAAACCGTCCCCGTCACCTAACACTAACCCTAACCCTAACCCTAAACCTAACCCTTACCCGAAGCCTTACCCTAACCCGTAACCTAATCCTAACACGTACGCAAACACTAACCCGTACCCTAAAACGTACGCTCATCCTAAACCGTTGTTGTACCCTAACCTGTCCCCTAAACCGATCCCGTCCCCTAACCCTAACCCTAACCCTAACCCGTACCCGAAGCCTTACCTTAACCTGTCCCCTAATCTTAACCCGTACGCTAACACTAACCCGTACCCTAACACGTACACTCACCCTAAACCGTTGCCGTACCCTAACATGTCCCCTAAACTGTCCCCGTCCCCTAACCCTAACCCTAACCCTAACCCTAACCCTTACCCGAAGCCTTACACTAACCCGTACCCTAATGCTAACCCGTAAGCTAACACTAACCCGTACACTAACACGTACGCTCACCCTAAACAATTGTCGTACACTAAACTGTCCCTTAAACCTTCCCCGTCCCGTAACCCTAACCCTAACCCTAACCCTAACCCTAACCCTAACCCTAAACCTAACCCTTACCCGAAGCCTTACACTAACCCGTCCCCTAATCCTAACCCGTACGCTAACACTAACCCGTACCCTAACACGTATGCTCACCCTAAACAGTTGTCGTACCCTAACCTGTCCCCTAAACCGTCCCTGTCCCCTAACCCTAACCCTAACCCTAACCCTAAACCTAACCCTTACCCGAAGCCTTACCCTAACCCGTCCCTTAATCCTAACCCGTACGCTAACACTAATCCGTACCCTTACACGTACGCTCACCCTAAACCTTTGTCATACCCTAATCTGTCCCCTAAACCGTCCCCGTCCACTAACCCTAACCCTAAACCTAGCCCTAAACCTAACCCTAACCCTAACCCTAACCCTTACCCGAAGCCTTACCCTAACCCGTCCCCTAATCCTAAACCGTACGCTAACACTAACCCGTACCCTAACACATATGCTCACCCTAAACAGTTGTCGTACCCTAACCTGTCCCCTAAACCGTCCCGGTCCCCTAACACTAACCCTAACCCTTACCCTAAACCTAACCCTTACCCGAAGCCTTACACTAACCCGTCCCCTAATCCTAACCCGTACGCTAACACTAATCCTTACCCTAACACGTACGCTCACCGTAAACCGTTGTCGAACCCTAAACTGTCCCCTAAACCGTCCCCGTCCCCTAACCCTAACCCTAACCCTAACCCTAACCCTAAACCTAACCCTTACCCGAAGCCTTACCCTAACACGTCCCCTAACCCTAACCCATACGCTAACACTAACCCATACCCTAACACGTACGCTCACCCTAATCCGTTGTCGTACCATAACCTGTCCCCTAAACCGTCCCCGTCCCCGTCCCCTAACCCTAACCCTAAACCTAACACTAACCCGAAGCCTTACCCTAACCCGTCCCCTAATCCTAACCCGTACGCTACCACTAACCCATACCCTAACACGTACGCTTACCCTAAACCGTTGTCCTACCCTAACCTGTACCCTAAACCGTCCCCGTCCCCTAACACTAACCCTAACCCTAAACCTAAACCTAACCCATACCAGAAGCTTTACCCTAACCCGTAACCTAATCCTAACACGTACGCTAACAATAACCCGTACCCTAACACGTACGCTCACCCTAAACCGTTGTTGTACCCTAACCTGTCCCCTAAACCGTCCCCGTCCCTAACCCTAACCTTAACCCTAACCCTAACCCTAACCCTTACCTGAAGCCTTACACTAAACCGTACCCTAATCCTAACCCATACGCTAACACTAACCCGTACCCTAACACATACGCTCACCCTAAACTGTTGTCGTACCCTAAACTGTCCCCTAAAACGTCCCCGTCCCCTAACCCTAACCCTAAACCTAACCCTAACCCTAAACATAACCCTTACCCGAAGGCTTACACTAACCCGTCCCCTAATCCTAACCCGTACGCTAACACTAACCCGTACCCTAACATGTACCCTCACCCTAAACCGTTGTCGTACCCTAACGTGTCCCCTAAACTGACCCCGTCCCCTGCCCCGTCCCCTAACACTAACCCTAACCCTTACCCGTAGCCTTACCCTATACCGTCCCCTAATCCTAACCCGTACGCTAACACTAACCCGTACCCTAATATGTACGCTCACCCTAAAACGTTGTTGTACCCTAACCTGTCCCCTAAACCGTCCCCGTCCCCTAACCCAAACCCTAACTCTAACCCTAACCCTAACCCTTACCCGAAGCCTTACCTTTACCCGTGCCCTAATCCTAACCCGTACGCTAACACTAACCCTTACCCTAACACGTACGCTCACCCTAAACCGTTGTTGTACACTAACCTCTCCCCTAAACTGTCCACGTCCCCTAACCCTAAACCTAACCCTAACCCTAACCCTAACCCTTACCCGAAGCCTTACCCTAACCCGTCCCCTAATCCTAACCCGTACTCTAACACTAACCCATACCCTAACACGTACGCTCACCCTAAACCGTTGTCGTACACTAACCTCTCCCCTAAAGCGTCCCCGTCCTCTAACCCTAACCCTAACCCTAACACTAAAACTTACCCGAAGCCTTACCCCGTATCCTAACACGTATGCTCAGCCTAAACAGTTGTCGTACGCTAACCTGTCCCCTAAACCGTCCCGGTCCCCTAACCCTAACCCTAACCCTAAACCTAAACCTAACACTTACCCGAATCCTTACCCTAACCCGTCCCCTAATCCTAACCCGTACGCTAACACAAACCCGTACCCTAACACGTACGCTCACCCTAAACCGTTGTCGTACCTTAACCTGTCCCCTAAAACGTCCCCGTCCCCGTCCCCTAACCCTAACCCTAAAACTAAACCTAACCCTTACCCGAAGCCTTACCCTAACCCGTCCCCTAATCCTAACCCGTACGCTAACACTAACCCATACCCTAACACGTACGCTCACCCTAAAACGTTGTCGTACCCTAACCTGTCCCCTAAACCGTCCCCGTAACCTAACCCTAACCCTAACCCTAACCCTAACCCTAAGCCTTACCCGAAGGCTTACCCTAACCCGTCCCCTAATCCTAATCCGTACGCTAACACTAAACCGTACCCTAACACGTACGCTAACGCTAAACCGTTGTGGTACCCTAACCTGTCCCCTAAACCGACCCGTCCCCGTCCCCGTCCCCTAACCCTAACCCTAACCCTAACCCTTACCCGAAGCCTTACCCTAACCCGTCCCCTAATCCTAACCCGTACGCTAACACTAACCCGTACCCTAATACGTACGCTCACACTAAACCGTTGTCGTTCTCTAACCTGTCCCCTAAACCGTCCCCGTCCCCTAACACAAACCCTAACCCTAACCCTAACCCTAACCTGTCCCCTAAATCGTCCCCGTCCCCTAACCCTAACCTTTACCCTAACCCTAAACATTACCCGAAGCCTTACCCTAACCCGTCCCCTAATCCTAACGCGTAGGCTAACACTAAACCGTACCCTAACAGGTAGGCTCACCCTAAACAGTTGTCGTACCCTAACCTGTTCCCTAAACAGTCCCCGTCTCCTAACCCTAACCGTAACCCTAAACCTAACCCTAACCCTTACCTGAAGCCTTAACCTAACCTGTCCCCTAATCCTAACCCGTATGCTAACACTAACACGTACCCTAACACGTACGCTCACCCTAAACCGTTGTCGTACACTAACCTGTCCGCTAAACCTTCCCCATCCCCTAACCCTAACCCTAACCCTAACCCTAAACCTAATCCTTACCCGAAGCCTTACCCTAACCCGTACCCTATTCCTAATCCGTACGCTAACACTAACCCGTACCCTAACACTTATGCTCACCCTAAACCGTTGTTGTACCCTAACCTGTCCCCTAAACCGTCCCCGTCCCCTAACCCTAACCCTAACCCTAACCCTAACCCTTACGCGAAGCCTTACCCTAACCCGTCCCCTAATCCTAACACGTACGCTAACACTAACCCGTACCCTAACACGTACGCTCACCTTAAAACGTTGTGGTACCCTAACCTGTCCCCTAAACCCACCACGTCCCCCAACCTTAACACTAACCCTAACCCTAACCCTAACCCTTACCCGAAGCCTTACCCTAACCCGTCCCCGGATCATAAACCGTACGCTACCACTAACCCGTACCCTAACACGTACGCACACCCTAAACGGTTGTCGTACCCTAACCTGTCCCCTAAACCGTCCCCGTCCCCTAACCCTAACCCTAACCCTTACCCGAAGCCTTACACTAACCCATCCCCTAATCCTAACCCGTACGCTAACACTAACCCATACCCTAACACGTACCGTCACACTAAACTGTTGTCGTACACTAACCTGTCCCCTAAACCGTCCCCGTAACCTAACCCTAAACCTAACCCTAACCCTAACCCTAAACCTTACCTGAAGCCTTACCCTAACCCGTCCCCTAATCCTAACCCATACCGTAACACTACCCCGTACCCTAACACGTACGCTCACCCTAAACCGTTGTCATACCCTAACATGTCCCCTAAACCGTCCCCATCCCCGTCCCCTAACCCTAACCCTAACCCTAACCCTAACCCTTACCCGAAGCCTTACCCTAACCCGTCCCAAATCCTAACCCGTATGCTAAAACTAACCCATACCCTAACACGTACCCTCACCCTAAACCGTTTACGTACCATAACCTGTCCCCTAAACCATCTCCATCCCCGTCCCCTAACCCTAACCCTAACCCTAACCCTTACCCGAAGCCTTACACTAACCCGTACCCTAATCCTAACACGTACCGTAACACTAACCGGTACCCTAACACGTACGCACAGCCTAAACCGTTGTCGTACCCTAACATGTCCCCTAAAATGTCCCCGTCCTGTAACCCTAACCCTAACCCTAAACCTTACCCGAAGCCTTACACTAACCCGTCCCATAATCCTAACCCGTACGCTAACACTAACCCGTACCCTAACACGTATGCTCACCCTAAACAGTTGTCGAACCCTAACCTGTCCCCTAAACCGTCCCGGTCCCCTAACCCTTACCCTAACATTAACCCTAAACCTAACCCTTACCCGAAGCCTTACCCTAACCCGTCCCTTAATCCTAACCCGTACGCTAACACAAATCCGTACCCTAACACGTACGCTCACCCTAAAACTTTGTCATACCCTAACCTGTCCCCTAAACTGTCTCCGTCCCCTAACCCTAACCCTAACCCTAACACTAACCCTAACCCTAACCCTTACCCGAAGCCTTACCCTAACCCGTCCCCTAATCCTAAACCGTACGCTAACACTAACCCGTACCCTAACACGTATGCTCACCCTAAACAGTTGTCATACCCTAACCTGTCCCCTAACCGTCCCGGTCCCCTAACCCTAACCCTAACCCTTACCCTAAACCTAACGCTTACCCGAAGCCTTACACTAACCCGTCCCCTAATCCTACCCCGTACGCTAACACTAATCCGGACCCTATCACGTACGCTCACCCTAAACCGTTGTCGAACCCTAACCTGTCCCCTAAACCGTCCCCGTCCCCGTCTCCTAACCCTAACCCTAACCCTAACCCTAACCCTTACTCGAAGACTTACCCTAACCCGTCCCCAATCCTAAACCGTACGCTATCACTAACCCGTACCCTAACACGTACGCTCACCCTAAACCGTTTTCGTACCATAACCTGTCCCCTAAACCGTCCCCGTCCCCGTCCCCTAACTCTAACCCTAACCCTAACCCTTACCCGAAGCCTTACCCTAACCCGTCCCCTAATCCTAACCCGTACGCTACCACTAACCCATACCCTAACACGCACGCTCACCCTAAACCGTTGTCCTACCCTAACCTGTCCCCTAAACCTTTCCCGTCCCCTAACCTTAACCCTAACCGTAACCCTAAACCGAACCCTTACCCGAAGCCTTACCCTAACCCGTCCCCTAATCCTAACACGTACGCTAACACTAACCCGTACCCTAACACATACGCTCACCCTAAATCGTTGTCGTATCCTAACCTGTCCCCTAAAACGTCCCTGTCCCCTAAACCTAACCCTAACCCTAACCTAAACCTAACCCTTTCCCGAAGGCTTACCCTAACCCATCCCCTAATCCTAAACCGTACACTAACACTAACCCGTACCCTAACATGTACGCTCACCCTAAACCATAGTCGTACCCTAACCTGTCCCCTAAACCGTCCCCGTCCCCGTCCCCTAACGCTAACCCTAACCCTAACCCTAACCCTTACCCGAAGCCTTACCCTAACCCGTCCTGTAATCCTAACCCGTACGCTAACACTAACCCGTACCGTAATACGTACACTCACCCTAAACCGTTGTTGTACCCTAACCTGTCCCCTAAACCGTCCCCGTAACCTAACCCTATCCATAACCCTAACCCTAACCCTAACCCTTACTCGAAGCCTTACCCTAACCCGTCCCCTAATGCTAACCAGTACCCTAACACTAACCCGTACGCTAACACGTACGCTCACCCTAAACCATTGTCGTACCCTAACATGTCCCCTAAACTGTCCCCGTCACCTAACCCTAACCCTAACCCTAAACCTAACCCTTACCCGAAGCCTTACACTAACCCGTCCCGTAATCCTAAACCATACGCTAACACTAAACCGTACCCTAACACGTACGCTCACCCTAAACCGTTGTCGTATTCTAACCTGTCCCCTAAACAGTCCCCGTCTCCTAACACTAACCCTAACCCTAACCCTAACCCTAACCCTTACCCGAAGCCTTAACCTAACCAGTCCCCTAATCCTAACCCGTATGCTAACACTAACCCGTACCCTAACACGTACGCTCAGCCTAAACCATTATCGAACCCTATCCTGTCCGCTAAACCTTCCCCATCCCCTAATCCTAACCCTAACCCTAACCCTAAACCTAATCCTTACCCGAAGCCTTACCCTAACCCGCACCCTAATCCTAATCCGTACGCTAAAACTAACCCATACCCTAACACTTATGCTCACCCTAAACTGTTGTTGTACCCTAACCTGTCCCCTAAACCGTCCCCGTCCCCGTCCCCTAACCCTAACCCTAACCCTAACCCTTACCCGAAGCCTTACCCTAACCCGACCCCTAATCCTAACCCGTACGCTAACACTAACCCGTACCCTAACATGTACGCTCACCCTAAACCGTTGTCGTACACTAACCTGTCCCCTAAACCGTCCCAGACCCCTAACCCAAACCCTAACCCTAACCCTAACCCTAACCCTTACACGAAGCCTTAAACTAACCCGTCCCCTAATCCTAAACCGTACGCTAACACTAACCCGTACACTAACACGTACGCTCACCCTAAACCGTTGTTGTACCCTTACCTCACCCCTAAACGGTCCCCGTCCCCTAACCCTAACCCTAACCATAACCCTAACCCTTACCCGAAGCCTTACCCTAACCCGTCCCCTAATCCTAACCCGTACGCTAACACTAACCCGTACCCTAACATGAACGCTCACCCTAAACAGTTGTCGTACACTAACCTGTCCCTGAAACCGTCCCGGTCCCCTAACCCTAACCCTAACCCTAACCCTAAACCTAAATCTTACCCGAATACTTACCCTAACCCGTCCCCTAATCCTAACCCGTACGCTAACACTAACACGTACCCTAACACGTACGCTCACCCTAAACCGTTGTCGTACCCTAACCTGTACCCTAAAACGTCCCCGTCCCCTAACCCTAACCCTAACCCTAACCCTAACCCTTATCCGAAGCCTTACCCTAACCCGTCCCCTGATCCTAAACCGTACGCTACCACTAACCCGTACCCTAACACGTACGCACACCCTAAACCATTGTCGTACCCTAACCTGTCCCCTAAACCGTCCCCGACCCTTAACACTAACCCTAACCCTAACCCTAACCCTTACCCGAAGCCTTACCCTAAACCGTCCCCTAATCCTAACCCGTATGCTAACACTAACCCGTACCCTAACACGTACGCTCACACTAAACCGTTGGTATACACTAACCTGTCCCCTAAACCGTCCCCTTCCCCTAACCCTAACCCTAACCCTAACCTTAATCCATACTCGAAGCCTTACACTAACCCGTACCTTAATCCTAACCCGTACGCTAACACTAACACGTACTCCAACACGTACGCTCACCCTAAATCGTTGTCGTACCCTAACCTGTCCCCTAAACCGTCCCCATCCCCTAACACTAACCCTAACCCTAACCCTAACCATAACACTTACCTGAAGCCTTACACTAACCCGTCCCGTAATCCTAAAACTTACGCTAACACTAAACCGTACCCTAACACGTACGCTCACCCTAAACCGTTGTCGCACACTAACCTGTCCCCTAAACCGTCCCCGTCCCCTAACCCTAACCCTAACCTGACCCTAACCCTTACCCGAAGCCTTACCCTAACCCGTCCCCTAATCCTATCCCGTACGCTACCACTAAACCGTACCCTAACACGTACGCTAACCCTAAACCGTTGTCCTACCATAACCGTGCCCCTAAACCGTCCCCGTCCCCTAACCCTAACCCTAACCCTAACCCTAACCCTAACAATTACCCGAAGCCTTACCCTAATCCGTCCCCTAATCCTAACCCGTACACTAACACTAACCCATACCCTAACACGTACGCTCACCCTAAACAGTTGTCGTACCCTAATCTCTCCCCTAAACCGTCGCCTTCACCTAACACTCACCCTAACCCTAACCCTAACCCTTACCCGAAGCCTTAACCTAACCCGTCCCCTAATCCTAACCCGTATGCTAACACTAACCCGTACCCTAACATGTACGCTCACCCTAAACCGTTGTCATACACTAACCTGTCTGCTAAACCTTCCCCATCCCCTAACCCTAACCCTAACCCTAACCCTAATCCTTACCCGAAGCCTTACCCTAACCCGTACCCTAATCCTAATCTGTACGCTAACACTAACCCGTACCCTAACACGTATGCTCACCCCAAACCGTTGTTGTACCCTAACCTGTCCCCTAAACCGTCCCCGTCCCCTAACCTTAAACCTAACCCTAACCCTAACCCTAACCCTTACCCGAAGCCGTACCTTAACCCGTCCCCTAATCCTAACCCGTACGCAAACACTAACACGTACCCTAACACGTACGCTCACCATAAACCATTGTCGTACCCTAACCTGTCCCCTAAACCTTCCCAATCCCCTAAACTTAACCCTAACCGTAACCCTAAAACTAACACTTACCCGAAGCCTTACCCTAACCCGTGCCCTAATCCTAACACGTATGCTAACACTAACCCGTACCCTAACACATACGCTCACACTAAATCGTTGTCGTACCCTAACCTGTCCCCTAAAACGTCCCCGTCCCCTAAACCTAACCCTAACCCTAACCTAAACCTAACCCTTTCCCGAAGGCTTACCGTAACCCATCCCCTAATCCTAAACCGTACACTAACACTAACCCGTACCCTAACACGTACGCTCACCCTAAACCGTTGTCGTATTCTAACCTGTCCCCTAAACAGTCCCCGTCTCCTAACCCTAAGCCTAACCCTAACCCTAACCCTTACCCGAAGCCTTAACCTAACCAGTCCCCTAATCCTAACCCGTATGCTAACACTAACCCGTACCCTAACACGTACGCTCAGCCTAAACCGTTGTCGAACCCTAACCTGTCCGCTAAACCTTCCCCATCCCCTAACCCTAACCCTAACCCTAACCTTAAACCTAATCCTTACCCGAAGCCTTACCCTAACCCCTACCCTAATCCTAATCCGTACGCTAAAACTAACCCGTACCCTAACACGTACGCTCACCCTAAACCGTTGTCGTACTCTAACGTGTCACCTAAACCGTCCCCGTCCCCTAAAACTAACCCTAACCCTAACCCTTACCCGAAGCCTTACCCTAACCCGTCCCCTAATCCTAACACTTACGATAACACTAACCCGTACCCTAACACGTACGCTCACCCTAAACCGTTGTCGTACCCTAACCTGTCCACTAAACCGTCCCCGTTCCCTAACCCTAACCCTAACCCTAACCCTAACCCTTACCCGAAGCCTTACCCTAACCCGTCCCCTAATCCTAAACCGTACGCTAACACTAACCCGTACCCTAACACGTACGCTCACCCTAAACCTTTGTCATACACTGACCTGTCCCCTAAATCGTCCCCGTCCCCGTCCCCTAACCCCAAATTTAACCCTAACCCTAACACTTACCCGAAGCCTTACACTAACCCGTCCCCTAATCCTAACCCGTACGCTAACACTAACCCGTACCCTAACACGTACGCTCACCCTAAACCGTTGTCGTACCCTAACCTGTCCCCTAAACCGTCCCCATCTCCTAACCCTAACCCTAACCCTAAGCCTAACCCTTACCCGAAGCCTTACACTAACCCATCCCCTAATCCTAACCCGTACGCTAACACTAACCCTTAGCCTAACACGTACGCTCACCATAAACCGTTGTTGTACCATAACCTGTCCCCTAAACCGTCCCCGTCCCCGTCCCCTAACCCTGACCCTAACCCTAACCCTAACCCTTACCCAAAGCCTTACCCTAAACCGTCCCCTAATCCTAAGCCGTACGCTAACACTACACCATACCCTAACACATACGCACACCCTAAACCGTTGTCATACACTAACCTGTCCCCTAAACCGTCCCTGTCTCCTAACCCTAACCCTAACCCTAACCCTAACCCTAACCCTAACCCTGACCCGAAGCCTTATACTCACACGTCCTCTAATCCTAACCCATACGCTAACACTAACCCGTACCCTAACACGTACGATCACCCTAAACCGTTGTCGTACCCTAACCTGTCGCCTAAACCGTCCCCGTCTCCTAACTCTAACCCTAACCCTAACCCTAACCCTTACCCGAAGCCTTATCCTAACCCGTCCCCTAATCCTAACCCGTCCGCTAACACTAACCCGTACCCTAACACGTACGCCCACCCTAAACCATTGTCGTACCCTAACCTGTCCCCTAAACCGTCACCGTCCCCTAAACCTAACCCTAACCCTAACCCTAACCCTAAACCTTACCCGAAGCCTTACACTAACCCGTCCCCTAATCCTAACCCGTACGCTAACACTAACCCGTACCCTAACACGTACGCTCACCCTAAACCGTTGTCGTATCCTAACCTGTCCCCTAAACCGTCCCCGTCCCCTAACCCTAACCCTAACCCTAACCCTAACACTAACACTTACCCGAAGCCTTACACTTACCCGTTCCCTAATCCTAACCCATACGATAACACTAAACTGTACCCTAACCCGTACTCTCACCCTAAACCGTTGTCATACACTAACCTGTCCCCTAAACTTTCCCCGTCCCCTAACCCTAACCCTAACCCTAACCCTATCCCTAAACCTTACCCGAAGCCTTACCCTAACCCGTCCCCTAATCCTAAGCCGTACGCTAACACTAACCCGTACCCTAACACGTACGCTCACCCTAAACCGTTGTCGTACACTAACCTGTCCCCCAAACCGTCCCCGTCCCCTAACCCTAACCCTAACCCTAACCCTAACCCTAAACCTAACCCTAAACCTAACGCTTACCCGAAGCCTTACCGTAAACCGTCCCCTAATCCTAACCCATACGATAACACTAACCCGTACACTAACACGTACGCTCACCCTAAACCGTTGTCGTACCCTAACCTGTCCCCTAAACCGTCCCCGTCCCCTAACCCTAACCCTAACCCTTACCCGAAGCCTTACCCTAACCCGTCCCCTAATCCTAACCCGTACGCTAACACTAACCCGTACCCTAACACGTACGCTCACCCTAAACTGTTGTCGTACCCTAACCTGTCCCCTAAACCGTCCCCATCCCCTAACCCTAACCCTAACCCTAACCCTAACCCTTACCCGAAGCCTTACCCTAACCCATCCCCTAATCCTAACCCGTACGCTAACACTAACCCGTAGCCTAACACGTACGCTCAACATAAACCGTTGTCGTACCATAACCTGTCCCCTAAACCGTCCCCGTCCCCTAACCCTAACCCTAACCCTAACCCTAATCCTAACCCTTACCCGAAGCCTTACCCTAACCCGTCCCCTAATCTTAACCCGTACGCTAACACTAAACCGTACCCTAACACATACGCACACCCTAAACCGTTGTCATACACTTCCCTGTCCCCTAAACCGTCCTCGTCTCCTAACCCTAACCCTAACCCTAACCCTAACCCTAACCATTACCCGAAGCCTTACTCTAACACGTCCTCTAATCCTAACCCGTACGCTAACACTAACCATTACCCTAACACGTACGCTCACCCTAAACCGTTGTCGTACCCTGACCTGTCCCCTAAACCGTCCCCGTCCCCTAACCCTAACCGTAACCCTAACCCTAACCCTTACCTGAAGCCTTACTCTAACCCGTCCCCTAATCCTAAACCGTACGCTAACACTAACCCGTACCCTAACACGTACGCGCACACTAAACCGTTGTCGTACCCTAACCTGTCCCCTAAACCGTCACCGTCCCCTAAACCTAATCCTAACCCTAACCCTAACCCTAACCCGAACCTTAACCCGAAGCCTTAAACTAAACCGTCCCCTAATCCTAACCCGTATGCTAAATCTAACCCATACCCTAACACGTACGCTCACCCTAAACCGTTGTCGTACCCTAACCTGTCCCCTAAACCGTCCCCGTTCCCTAACCCTAACCCTAACCCTAACCCTAACCCTAACCCTTACCCGAAGACTTACCCTAACCCGTCCCCTAATCCTAACCCGTGCGCTAACACTAACCCGTACCCTAACACGTACGCTCACCCTAAACCGTTGTCGTACCCTAACCTGTCCCCTAAACCGTCCCAGTCCCCTAACCCTAACCCTAACCCTAACTCTAACACTAACCCTTACCCGAAGCCTTACCCTAACCCGTCCCCTAATCCTAACCCATACGATAACACTAACCTGTACCCTAACACGTACGCTCAACATAAACCGTTGTCATACACTAACCTGTCCCCTAAACCGTCCCCATCCCCTAACCCTAACCCTAACCCTAACCCTAGCCCTTACCTGAAGCCTTACCCTAACCCGTCCCCTAATCCTAACCCGTACGCTAACACTAACCTGTACCCTAACACGTACGCTCACCCTAAACCGTTGTCGTACCCTAACCTGTCCCTTAAACCGTCCCCGTCCCCTAACCCTAACCCTAACCCTAACCCTAACCCTTACCCGAAGCCTTACCCTAACCCGTCCCCTAATCCTAACCCGTATGCTAACTCTAACACGTACCCTAACACGTACCCTCACCCTAAACCGTTGTCGTACCCTAACCTGTCCCCTAAACCGTCCCCATTCACTAACACTAACCATAACCCTAACCTTAACCCTAACCCTTACCCGAAGCCTTACCCTAACCCGTACCCTAATCCTAACCCGTACGCTAACACTACACCGTACCCTAACACATACGCACACCCTAAACCGTTGTCATACACTAACCTGTCCCCTAAACCGTCCCCGTCTCCTAACCCTAACCCTAACCCTAAGCCTAAACCTAAACCTGACCCGAAGCCTTATACTAACACGTCCTCTAATCCTAACCCATACTCTAACACTAACCCGTACCCTAACACGTACGCTCACCCTAAATCGTTGTCGTACCCTAACCTGTCCCCTAAACCATCCCCGTCCCCTAACCCTAACCCTAAACCTTACCCTAACCCTTACCCGAAGCCTTACCCTAACCCGTCCCCTAATCCTAACCCGTACGCTAACACTAACCCGTACCCTAACACGTACGCTCACCCTAAACCTTTGTCGTACCCTAACCTGTCCCCTAAACCGTCACCGTCCCCTAAACCTAACCCTAACCCTAACCCTAACCCGAACCCTTACCCGAAGCCTTACCCTAAACCGTCCCCTAATCCTAACCCGTATGCTAACTCTAACCCGTAACCTAACACGTACGCTCAACCTAAACCCTTGTCGTACCCTAACCTGTCCCCTAAACCGTCCCAGTTCCCTCACCCTAACCCTAACCCTAACCCTAACCCTAACCCTTACCCGAAGCCTTACACTAAACCGTCCCCTAATCCTAACCCGTACGCTAACACTAACCCGTAACCTAACACGTACGCTCACCCTAAACCGTTGTCGTACCCTAACCTGTCCCCTAAACCGTCCCCGTCCCCTAACCCTAACCCTAACCCTAACCCTAACACTAACCCTTACCCGAAGCCTTACCCTAACCCGTCCCCTAATCCTAACCCATACGATAACACTAACCTGTACCCTAACACGTACTCTCACCCTAAACCGTTGTCATACACTAACCTGTCCCCTAAACTGTCCCCGTCCCCTAACCCTAACCCTAACCCTAACCCTAAACCTTACCCGAAGCCTTACCCTAACCCGTCCCCTAATCCTAACCCGTACGCTAACACTAACCCGTACCCTAACACGTACGCTCACCCTAAACCGTTGTCGTACACTAACCTGTCCACTAAACCGTCCCCATCCCCTAACCCTAACCCTAAACCTAACCCTAACCCTAACCCTTACCCGAAGCCTTACCGTAAACCGTCCCCTAATCCTAACCCATTCGATAACACTAACCCGTACCCTAACACGTACGCTCACCCTAAACAGTTGTCGTACCCTAACCTGTCCCCTAAACCGTCACCGTCCCCTAAACCTAACCCTAACCCTAACACTAACCCTAACCCGAACGCTTACCCGAAGCTTTAACCTAAACCGTCCCCTAATCCTAACCTGTATGCTAACTCTAACCCGTACCCTAACCCGTACGCTCACCCTAAACAGTTGTCGTACCCTAACCTGCCCCCTAAACCGTCCCCGTTCCCTAACCCTAACCCTAACCCTAACTCTAACCCTAACCCTTACCCGAAGCCTTACCCTAACCCGTCCCCTTATCCTAACCCGTACGCTAACACTAACCCGTACCCTAACACGTACGCTCACCCTAAACCGTTGTCGTAACCTAACTTGTCCCCAAAACCGTCCCCGTCCCCTAACCCTAACCCTAACCCTAACACTAACACTAACCCTTACCCGAAGCCTTACCCTAACCCGTCCACTAATCCTAACCCATACGATAACACTAACCTGTACCCTAACACGTACGCTCACCATAAACCGTTGTCGTACACTAACCTGTCCCCTAAACCGTCCCCATCCCCTAACCCTAACCCTAACCCTAACCCTAGCCCTTACCTGAAGCCTTACCCTAACCCGTCCCCTAATCCTAACCCGTACGCCAACACTAACCTGTACCCTAACACGTACGCTCACCCTAAACCGTTGTCGTACCCTAACCTGTCCCTTAAACCGTCCCCGTCGCCTAACCCTAACCCTAACCCTAAACCTAACCCTAACACTTACCCGAAGCCTTACCCCAACCCGTCCCCTAATCCTAACCCGTATGCTAACTCTAACCCGTACCCTAACACGTACGCTCACCCTAAACTGTTGTCGTACCCTAACCTGTTCACTAAACCGTCCCCGTCCCCTAACCCTAACCCTAACCCTAACCCTAGCCCTTACCTGAAGCCTTACCCTAACCCGTCCCCTAATCCTAACCCGTACGCTAACACTAACCTGTACCCTAACACGTACGCTCACCCTAAACCGTTGTCGTACCCTAACCTGTCCCTTAAACCGTCCCCGTCCCCTAACCCTAACCCTAACCCTAACCCTAACCCTAACCCTTACCCGAAGCCTTACCCTAACCCGTCCCCTAATCCTAACCCATATGCTAACTCTAACACGTACCCTAACACGTACCCTCACCCTAAACCGTTGTCGTACCCTAACCTGTCCCCTAAACCGTCCCCATTCACTAACACTAACCATAACCCTAACCTTAACCCTAACCCTTACCCGAAGCCTTACCCTAACCCGTACCCTAATCCTAACCCGTACGCTAACACTACACCGTACCCTAACACATACGCACACCCTAAACCGTTGTCATACACTAACCTGTCCCCTAAACCGTCCCCGTCTCCTAACCCTAACCCTAACCCTAAGCCTAAACCTAAACCTGACCCGAAGCCTTATACTAACACGTCCTCTAATCCTAACCCATACTCTAACACTAACCCGTACCCTAACACGTACGCTCACCCTAAATCGTTGTCGTACCCTAACCTGTCCCCTAAACCATCCCCGTCCCCTAACCCTAACCCTAAACCTTACCCTAACCCTTACCCGAAGCCTTACCCTAACCCGTCCCCTAATCCTAACCCGTACGCTAACACTAACCCGTACCCTAACACGTACGCTCACCCTAAACCTTTGTCGTACCCTAACCTGTCCCCTAAACCGTCACCGTCCCCTAAACCTAACCCTAACCCTAACCCTAACCCGAACCCTTACCCGAAGCCTTACCCTAAACCGTCCCCTAATCCTAACCCGTATGCTAACTCTAATCCGTAACCTAACACGTACGCTCAACCTAAACCCTTGTCGTACCCTAACCTGTCCCCTAAACCGTCCAGTTCCCTCACCCTAACCCTAACCCTAACCCTAACCCTAACCCTTACCCGAAGCCCTTACCCTAAACCGTCCCCTAATCCTAACCCGTACGCTAACACTAACCCGTACCCTAACACGTACGCCTCACCCTAAACCGTTGTCGTACCCTAACCTGTCCCCTAAACCGTCCCCGTCCCCTAACCCTAACCCTAACCCTAACCCTAACACTAACCCTTACCCGAAGCCTTACCCTAACCCGTCCCTAATCCTAACCCATACGATAACACTAACCTGTACCCTAACACGTACTCTCACCCTAAACCGTTGTCATACACTAACCTGTCCCCTAAACTGTCCCCGTCCCCTAACCCTAACCCTAACCCTAACCCTAAACCTTACCCGAAGCCTTACCCTAACCCGTCCCCTAATCCTAACCCGTACGCTAACACTAACCCGTACCCAAACACGTACGCTCACCCTAAACCGTTGTCGTACAGTAACCTGTCCCCTAAACGGTCCCCGTCCCCTAACCCTAACCCTAAACCTAACCCTAACCCTTACCCGAAGCGTTACCGTAAACCGTCCCTTAATCCTAACCCATACGATAACACTAACCCGTACCCTGACACGTACGCTCACCCTAAACCGTTGTCGTACCCTAACCTGTCCCCTAAACCGTCCCCGTCCCCTAACCCTAACCCTAACCCTATCCCTAACCCTTACCCGAAGCCTTACCATAACCCGTCAACTAATCCTAACCAGTATGCTAACACTAACCCGTACCCTAACACGTACGCTCACCCTAAACCGTTGTCGTACACTAACCTGTCCCCTAAACCGTCCCCGTCCCCTAACCCTAACCCTAACCCTAACCCTAACCCTAACCCTTACCACAAGCCTTAACGTAACCCATCCCCTAATCCTAACCCATACGATAACACTAACCCGTACCCTAACACGTACGCTCACCCTAAACCGTTGTCGTACCCTAACCTGTCCCCTAAACCGTCCCCGTCCCCTAACCCTAACCCTAACCCTAGCCCTAACCCTTACCCGAAGCCTTACCCTAACCCGTCCCCTAATCCTAACCCGTACGCTAACACTAACCCGTACCCTAACACGTACGCTCACCCTAAACCGTTGTCGTACACTAACCTGTCCCCTAAACTGTCCCCGTCCCTGTCCCCGTCCCCTAACCCTAACCCTAACCCTAACCCTAACGCTTACCCGAAGCCTTACACTAACCCATCCCATAATCCTAACCCGTACGCTAACACTAACCCGTACCCTAACACGTACGCTCACCCTAAACCGTTGTCGTACCCTAACCTGTCCCTTAAACCGTCCCCGTCCCCTAACCCTAACCCTAAACCTAACCCTAACCCTTACCCAAAGCCTTACTCTAACCCGTCACCTAATCCTAAACCGTACGCTAACACTAACACATAGCCTAACACGTACGCTCACCCTAAACCGTTGTCGTACCCTAACCTGTCCCCTAAACCGTCCCCATCCCCTAACCCTAACCCTAACCCTAACCCTAACCCTTACCTGAAGCCTTACCCTAACCCGTCCCCTAATCCTAACCCGTACGTTAACACTAAACCGTATCCTAACACATACACACACCCTAAACCGTTGTTGTACACTAACCTGTCCCCTAAACCGTTCCCGTCTCCTAACCCTAACCCTAACCCTAACCCTAACCCTAACCCTTACCCGAAGCCTTACCCTAACCCGTCCTCTAATCCTAACCCATACGCTAACACTAACCCGTACCCTAACACGTACGCTCAACGTAAACCGTTGTCGTACCCTAACCTGTCCCCTAAACCGTCCCCGTCCCCTAACCCTATCCCTAACCCAGCCCTAACCCTGTCCCGAAGCCTTACCCTAACCCGTCCCCTAATCCTAACCCGTACGCTAACACTAACCCGTACCCTAACACGTACGCTCACTCTAAACCGTTGTCGTACCCTAACCTCTCCCCTAAACCGTCACCGTCCCCTCACCCTATCCCTAACCCTAACCCTAACCCTAACCCGAACCCTTACCCGAAGCCTTACCCTAAACCGTCCCCTAATCCTAACCCGTACGCTAACACTAACCCGTATCCTAACACGTACGCTCACCCTAAACCTTTGTTGTACCCTAACCTGTCCCCTAAACCGTCCCCGTCCCCTAAGCCTAACACTAAACCTAACTCTAACCCTTACCCGAAGCCTTACCCTAAACCGTCCCCTAATCCTAACCCGTACGCTAACACTAACCCATACCCTAACACGTACGCTCACCCTAAACCGTTTTCGTACCCTAAGCTGTCCCTTAAACCGTCCCCTTCCCCTAACCCTAACCCTTACCCTAACCCTAACCCTTACCTGAAGCCTTACCCGAACCCGTCCCCTAATCCTAACCCGTACGCTAACACTAAACAGTATCCTAACACATACACACACCCTAAACCGTTGTTGTACACTAACCTGTCCCCTAAACCGTCCCCGTCTCCTAACCCTAACCCTAACCCTAACCCTAACCCTAAGCCTTACCCGAAGGCTTACCCTAACCCGTCCCCTAATCCTAATCCGTACGCTAACACTAAACCGTACCCTAACACGTACGCTAACGCTAAACCGTTGTGGTACCCTAACCTGTCCCCTAAACCGACCCGTCCCCGTCCCCGTCCCCTAACCCTAACCCTAAACCTAACCCTTACCCGAAGCCTTACCCTAACCCGTCCCCTAATCCTAACCCGTACGCTAACACTAACCCGTACCCTAATACGTACGCTCACACTAAACCGTTGTCGTTCTCTAACCTGTCCCCTAAACCGTCCCCGTCCCCTAACACAAACCCTAACCCTAACACTAACCCTAACCTGTCCCCTAAATCGTCCCCGTCCCCTAACCCTAACCTTTACCCTAACCCTAAACCTTACCCGAAGCCTTACCCTAACCCGTCCCCTAATCCTAACGCGTAGGCTAACACTAAACCGTACCCTAACAGGTAGGCTCACCCTAAACAGTTGTCGTACCTTAACCTGTTCCCTAAACAGTCCCCGTCTCCTAACCCTAACCCTAACCCTAAACCTAACCCTAACCCTTACCTGAAGCCTTAACCTAACCTGTCCCCTAATCCTAACCCGTATGCTAACACTAACACGTACCCTAACACGTACGCTCACCCTAAACCGTTGTCGTACACTAACCTGTCCGCTAAACCTTCCCCATCCCCTAACCCTAACCCTAACCCTAACCCTAAACCTAATCCTTACCCGAAGCCTTACCCTAACCCGTACCCTATTCCTAATCCGTACGCTAACACTAACCCGTACCCTAACACTTATGCTCACCCTAAACCGTTGTTGTACCCTAACCTGTCCCCTAAACCGTCCCCGTCCCCTAACCCTAACCCTAACCCTAACCCTAACCCTTACGCGAAGCCTTACCCTAACCCGTCCCCTAATCCTAACACGTACGCTAACACTAACCCGTACCCTAACACGTACGCTCACCTTAAAACGTTGTGGTACCCTAACCTGTCCCCTAAACCCACCACGTCCCCCAACCTTAACACTAACCCTAACCCTAACCCTAACCCTTACCCGAAGCCTTACCCTAACCCGTCCCCGGATCATAAACCGTACGCTACCACTAACCTGTACCCTAACACGTACGCACACCCTAAACGGTTGTCGTACCCTAACCTGTCCCCTAAACCGTCCCCGACCCCTAACACTAACCCTAACCCTAACCCTAACCCTAACCCTTACCCGAAGCCTTACACTAACGCATCCCCTAATCCTAACCCGTACGCTAACACTAACCCATACCCTAACACGTACGCTCACACTAAACTGTTGTCGTACCCTAACCTGTCCCCTAAACCGTCCCCGTAACCTAACCCTAAACCTAGCCCTAACCCTAACCCTAAACCTTACCTGAAGCCTTACCCTAACCCGTCCCCTAATCCTAACCCATACCGTAACACTACCCCGTACCCTAACACGTACGCTCAGCCTAAACCGTTGTCATACCCTAACATGTCCCCTAAACCGTCCCCGTCCCCTAACCCTAACCCTAACCCTAACCCTAACCCTAACCCTTAACCGAAGCCTTACCCTAACCCGTCCCCAATCCTAACCCGTATGCTAAAACTAACCCGTACCCTAACACTTACGCTCACCCTAAACCGTTTACGTACCATAACCTGTCCCCTAAACCGTCTCCATCCCCGTCCCCTAACCCTAACCCTAACCCTAACCCTTAACCGAAGCCTTACACTAACCCGTACCCTAATCCTAACACGTACCGTAACACTAACCGGTACCCTAACACGTACGCTCACCCTAAACCGTTGTCGTACCCTAACATGTCCCCTAAAATGTCCCCGTCCCGTAACCCTAACCCTAACCCTAAACCTTACCCGAAGCCTTACACTAACCCGTCCCATAATCCTAACCCGTACGCTAACACTAACCCGTACCCTAACACGTATGCTCACCCTAAACAGTTGTCGAACCCTAACCTGTCCCCTAAACCGTCCCGGTCCCCTAACCCTTACCCTAACATTAACCCTAAACCTAACCCTTACCCGAAGCCTTACCCTAACCCGTCCCTTAATCCTAACCCGTACGCTAACACTAATCCGTACCCTAACACGTACGCTCACCCTAAAACTTTGTCATACCCTAACCTGTCCCCTAAACTGTCTCCGTCCCCTAACCCTAACCCTAACCCTAACACTAACCCTAACCCTAACCCTTACCCGAAGCCTTACCCTAACCCGTCCCCTAATCCTAAACCGTACGCTAACACTAACCCGTACCCTAACACGTATGCTCACCCTAAACAGTTGTCATACCCTAACCTGTCCCCTAACGGTCCCGGTCCCCTAACCCTAACCCTAACCCTTACCCTAAACCTAACGCTTACCCGAAGCCTTACACTAACCCGTCCCCTAATCCTACCCCGTACGCTAACACTAATCCGGACCCTATCACGTACGCTCACCCTAAACCGTTGTCAAACCCTAACCTGTCCCCTAAACCGTCCCCGTCCCCGTCTCCTAACCCTAACCCTAACCCTAACCCTAACCCTTACTCGAAGACTTACCCTAACCCGTCCCCAATCCTAAACCGTACGCTATCACTAACCCGTACCCTAACACGTACGCTCACCCTAAACCGTTTTCGTACCATAACCTGTCCCCTAAACCGTCCCCGTCCCCGTCCCCTAACTCTAACCCTAACCCTAACCCTTACCCGAAGCCTTACCCTAACCCGTCCCCTAATCCTAACCCGTACGCTACCACTAACCCATACCCTAACACGCACGCTCACCCTAAACCATTGTCCTACCCTAACCTGTCCCCTAAACCTTTCCCGTCCCCTAACCTTAACCCTAACCGTAACCCTAAACCGAACCCTTACCCGAAGCCTTACCCTAACCCGTCCCCTAATCCTAACACGTACGCTAACACTAACCCGTACCCTAACACATACGCTCACCCTAAATCGTTGTCGTATCCTAACCTCTCCCCTAAAACGTCCCTGTCCCCTAAACCTAACCCTAACCCTAACCTAAACCTAACCCTTTCCCGAAGGCTTACCCTAACCCATCCCCTAATCCTAAACCTAACACTAACCCGTACCCTAACATGTACGCTCACCCTAAACCATAGTCGTACCCTAACCTGTCCCCTAAACCGTCCCCGTCCCCGTCCCCTAACTCTAACCCTAACCCTAACCCTAACCCTTACCCAAAGCCTTACCCTAACCCGTCCCGTAATCCTAACCCGTACGCTAACACTAACCCGTACCGTAATACGTACACTCACCCTAAACCGTTGTTGTACCCTAACCTGTCCCCTAAACCGTCCCCGTAACCTAACCCTATCCATAACCCTAACCCTAACCCTAACCCTTACTCGAAGCCTTACCCTAACCCGTCCCCTAATGCTAACCAGTACCCTAACACTAACCCGTACGCTAACACGTACGCTCACCCTAAACCATTGTCGTACCCTAACATGTCCCCTAAACTGTCCCCGTCACCTAACCCTAACCCTAACCCTAAACCTAACCCTTACCCGAAGCCTTACACTAACCCGTCCCGTAATCCTAAACCGTACGCTAACACTAAACCGTACCCTAACACGTACGCTCACCCTAAACCGTTGTCGTATTCTAACCTGTCCCCTAAACAGTCCCCGTCTCCTAACCCTAACCCTAACCCTAACCCTAACCCTAACCCTTACCCGAAGCCTTAACCTAACCAGTCCCCTAATCCTAACCCGTATGCTAACACTAACCCGTACCCTAACACGTACGCTCAGCCTAAACCGTTATCGAACCCTATTCTGTCCGCTAAACCTTCCCCATCCCCTAATCCTAACCCTAACCCTAACCCTAAACCTAATCCTTACCCGAAGCCTTACCCTAACCCGTACCCTAATCCTAATCCGTACGCTAAAACTAACCCATACCCTAACACTTATGCTCACCCTAAACTGTTGTTGTACCCTAACCTGTCCCCTAAACCGTCCCCGTCCCCGTCCCCTAACCCTAACCCTAACCCTAACCCTTACCCGAAGCCTTACCCTAACCCGACCCCTAATCCTAACCCGTACGCTAACACTAACCCGTACCCTAACATGTACGCTCACCCTAAACCGTTGTCGTACACTAACCTGTCCCCTAAACCATCCCAGACCCCTAACCCAAACCCTAACCCTAACCCTAACCCTAACCTTTACAAGAAGCCTTAAACTAACCCGTCCCCTAATCCTAAACCGTACGCTAACACTAACCCGTACACTAACACGTACGCTCACCCTAAACCGTTGTTGTACCCTTACCTCACCCCTAAATGGTCCCCGTCCCCTAACCCTAACCCTAACCATAACCCTAACCCTTACCCGAAGCCTTACCCTAACCCGTCCCCTAATCCTAACCTGTACGCTAACACTAACCCGTACCCTAACATGAACGCTCACCCTAAACAGTTGTCGTACACTAACCTGTCCCTGAAACCGTCCCGGTCCCCTAACCCTAACCCTAACCCTAACCCTAAACCTAACTCTTACCCGAATACTTACCCTAACCCGTCCCCTAATCCTAACCCGTACGCTAACACTAACACGTACCCTAACACGTACGCTCACCCTAAACCATTGTCGTACCCTAACCTGTACCCTAAAACTTCCCCGTCCCCTAACCCTAACCCTAACCCTAACCCTAACCCTAACCCTTATCGGAAGCCTTACCCTAACCCGTCCCCTGATCCTAAACCGTACGCTACCACTAACCCGTACCCTAACACGTACGCACACCCTAAACCATTGTCGTACCCTAACCTGTCCCCTAAACCGTCCCCGACCCCTAACACTAACCCTAACCCTAACCCTAACCATAACACTTACCTGAAGCCTTACACTAACCCGTCCCGTAATCCTAAAACTTACGCTAACACTAAACCGTACCCTAACACGTACGCTCACCCTAAACCGTTGTCGCACACTAACCTGTCCCCTAAACCGTCCCCGTCCCCTAACCCTAACCCTAACCTGACCCTAACCCTTACCCGAAGCCTTACCCTAACCCGTCCCCTAATCCTATCCCGTACGCTACCACTAAACCGTACCCTAACACGTACGCTAACCCTAAACCGTTGTCCTACCATAACCTTGCCCCTAAACCGTCCCCGTCCCCTAACCCTAACCCTAACCCTAACCCTAAACCTAACTCTTACCCGAATACTTACCCTAACCCGTCCCCTAATCCTAACCCGTACGCTAACACTAACACGTACCCTAACACGTACGCTCACCCTAAACCGTTGTCGTACCCTAACCTGTACCCTAAAACGTCCCCGTCCCCTAACCCTAACCCTAACCCTAACCCTAACCCTAACCCTAACCCTTATCCGAAGCCTTACCCTAACCCGTCCCCTGATCCTAAACCTTACGCTACCACTAACCCGTACCCTAACACGTACGCACACCCTAAACCATTGTCGTACCCTAACCTGTCCCCTAAACCGTCCCCGACCCCTAACACTAACCCTAACCCTAAACCTAACCCTTACCCGAAGCCTTACCCTAAACCGTCCCCTAATCCTAACCCGTATGCTAACACTAACCCGTACCCTAACACGTACGCTCACACTAAACCGTTGGTATACACTAACCTGTCCCCTAAACCGTCCCCTTCCCCTAACCCTAACCCTAACCCTAACCTTAATCCATACTCGAAGCCTTACACTAACCCGTACCTTAATCCTAACCCGTACGCTAACACTAACACGTACCCCAACACGTACGCTCACCCTAAATCGTTGTCGTACCCTAACCTGTCACCTAAACCGTCCCCATCCCCTAACACTAACCCTAACCCTAACCCTAAACATAACACTTACCTGAAGCCTTACACTAACCCGTCCCGTAATCCTAAAACTTACGCTAACACTAAACCGTACCCTAACACGTACGCTCACCCTAAACCGTTGTCGCACACTAACCTGTCCCCTAAACCGTCCCCGTCCCCTAACCCTAACCCTAACCTGACCCTAACCCTTACCCGAAGCCTTACCCTAACCCATCCCCTAATCCTATCCCGTACGCTACCACTAAACCGTACCCTAACACGTACGCTAACCCTAAACCGTTGTCCTACCATAACCTTGCCCCTAAACCGTCCCCGTCCCCTAACCCTAACCCTAACCCTAACCCTAACCCTAACCCTAACAATTACCCGAAGCCTTACCCTAATCCGTCCCCTAATCCTAACCCGTACGCTAACACTAACCCATACCCTAACACGTACGCTCACCCTAAACAGTTGTCGTACCCTAATCTCTCCCCTAAACCGTCGCCTTCACCTAACACTCACCCTAACCCTAACCCTAACCCTTACCCGAAGCCTTAACCTAACCCGTCCCCTAATCCTAACCCGTATGCTAACACTAACCCGTACCCTAACACGTACGCTCACCCTAAACCGTTGTCATACACTAACCTGTCTGCTAAACCTTCCCCATCCCCTAACCCTAACCCTAACCCTAACCCTAATCCTTACCCGAAGCCTTACCCTAACCCGTACCCTAATCCTAATCCGTACGCTAACACTAACCCGTACCCTAACACGTATGCTCACCCCAAACCGTTGTTGTACCCTAACCTGTCCCCTAAACCGTCCCCGTCCCCTAACCTTAAACCTAACCCTAACCCTAACCCTAACCCTTACCCGAAGCCGTACCTTAACCCGTCCCCTAATCCTAACCCGTACGCAAACACTAACACGTACCCTAACACGTACGCTCACCATAAACCATTGTCGTACCCTAACCTGTCCCCTAAACCTTCCCCATCCCCTAAACTTAACCCTAACCGTAACCCTAAACCTAACACTTACCCGAAGCCTTACCCTAACCCGTCCCCTAATCCTAACACGTATGCTAACACTAACCCGTACCCTAACACATACGCTCACACTAAATCGTTGTCGTACCCTAACCTGTCCCCTAAAACGTCCCCGTCCCCTAAACCTAACCCTAACCCTAACCTAAACCTAACCCTTTCCCGAAGGCTTACCGTAACCCATCCCCTAATCCTAAACCGTACACTAACACTAACCCGTACCCTAACACGTACGCTCACCCTAAACCGTTGTCGTATTCTAACCTGTCCCCTAAACAGTCCCCGTCTCCTAACCCTAAGCCTAACCCTAACCCTAACCCTTACCCGAAGCCTTAACCTAACCAGTCCCCTAATCCTAACCCGTATGCTAACACTAACCCGTACCCTAACACGTACGCTCAGCCTAAACCGTTGTCGAACCCTAACCTGTCCGCTAAACCTTCCCCATCCCCTAACCCTAACCCTAACCCTAACCTTAAACCTAATCCTTACCCGAAGCCTTACCCTAACCCGTACCCTAATCCTAATCCGTACGCTAAAACTAACCCGTACCCTAACACGTACGCTCACCCTAAACCGTTGTCGCACTCTAACGTGTCACCTAAACCGTCCCCGTCCCCTAAAACTAACCCTAACCCTAACCCTTACCCGAAGCCTTACCCTAACCCGTCCCCTAATCCTAACACTTACGATAACACTAACCCGTACCCTAACACGTACGCTCACCCTAAACCGTTGTCGTACCCTAACCTGTCCACTAAACCGTCCCCGTTCCCTAACCCTAACCCTAACCCTAACCCTAACCCTTACCCGAAGCCTTACACTCACCCGTCCCCTAATCCTAAACCGTACGCTAACACTAACCCATACCCTAACACGTACGCTCACCCTAAACCTTTGTCATACACTGACCTGTCCCCTAAATCGTCCCCGTCCCCGTCCCCTAACCCCAACTTTAACCCTAACCCTAACACTTACCCGAAGCCTTACACTAACCCGTCACCTAATCCTAACCCGTATGCTAACACTAACCCGTACCCTAACACGTACGCTCACCCTAAACCGTTGTCGTACCCTAACCTGTCCCCTAAACCGTCCCCGTCTCCTAACCCTAACCCTAAGCCTAAGCCTAACCCTTACCCGAAGCCTTACACTAACCCATCCCCTAATCCAAACCCGTACGCTAACACTAACCCTTAGCCTAACACGTACGCTCACCATAAACCGTTGTTGTACCATAACCTGTCCCCTAAACCGTCCCCGTCCCCGTCCCCTAACCCTGACCCTAACCCTAACCCTAACCCTTACCCAAAGCCTTACCCTAAACCGTCCCCTAATCCTAACCCGTACGCTAACACTACACCGTACCCTAACACATACGCACACCCTAAACGGTTGTCATACACTAACCTGTCCCCTAAACCGTCCCTGTCTCCTAACCCTAACCCTAACCCTAACCCTAACCCTAACCCTAACCCTGACCCGAAGCCTTATACTCACACGTCCTCTAATCCTAACCCATACGCTAACACTAACCCGTACCCTAACACGTACGATCACCCTAAACCGTTGTCGTACCCTAACCTGTCGCCTAAACCGTCCCCGTCTCCTAACTCTAACCCTAACCCTAACCCTAACCCTTACCCGAAGCCTTATCCTAACCCGTCCCCTAATCCTAACCCGTCCGCTAACACTAACCCGTACCCTAACACGTACGCCCACCCTAAACCATTGTCGTACCCTAACCTGTCCCCTAAACCGTCACCGTCCCCTAAACCTAACCCTAACCCTAACCCTAACCCTAACCCTTACCCGAAGCCTTACACTAACCCGTCCCCTAATCCTAACCCGTACGCTAACACTAACCCGTACCCTAACACGTACGCTCACCCTAAACCGTTGTCGTATCCTAACCTGTCCCCTAAACCGTCCCCGTCCCCTAACCCTAACCCTAACCCTAACCCTAACACTAACACTTACCCGAAGCCTTACCCTTACCCGTTCCCTAATCCTAACCCATACGATAACACTAAACTGTACCCTAACCCGTACTCTCACCCTAAACCGTTGTCATACACTAACCTGTCCCCTAAACTTTCCCCGTCCCCTAACCCTAACCCTAACCCTAACCCTATCCCTAAACCTTACCCGAAGCCTTACCCTAACCCGTCCCCTAATCCTAACCCGTACGCTAACACTAACCCGTACCCTAACACGTACGCTCACCCTAAACCGTTGTCGTACACTAACCTGTCCCCCAAACCGTCCCCGTCCCCTAACCCTAACACTAACCCTAACCCTAACCCTAACCCTTAGCCGAAGCCTTACCCTAACCCATCCCCTAATCCTAACCCGTACGCTAACACTAACCCGTAGCCTAACACGTACGCTCAACATAAACCGTTGTCGTACCATAACCTGTCCCCTAAACCGTCCCCGTCCCCTAACCCTAACCCTAACCCTAACCCTAATCCTAACCCTTACCCGAAGCCTTACCCTAACCCGTCCCCTAATCCTAACCCATTCGATAACACTAACCCGTACCCTAACACGTACGCTCACCCTAAACAGTTGTCGTACCCTAACCTGTCCCCTAAACCGTCACCGTCCCCTAAACCTAACCCTAACCCTAACACTAACCCTAACCCGAACGCTTACCCGAAGCTTTAACCTAAACCGTCCCCTAATCCTAACCTGTATGCTAACTCTAACCCATACCCTAACCCGTACGCTCACCCTAAACAGTTGTCGTACCCTAACCTGCCCCCTAAACCGTCCCCGTTCCCTAACCCTAACCCTAACCCTAACTCTAACCCTAACCCTTACCCGAAGCCTTACCCTAACCCGTCCCCTTATCCTAACCCGTACGCTAACACTAACCCGTACCCTAACACGTACGCTCACCCTAAACCGTTGTCGTAACCTAACCTGTCCCCTAAACCGTCCCCGTCCCCTAACCCTAACCCTAACCCTAACACTAACACTAACTCTTACCCGAAGCCTTACCCTAACCCGTCCACTAATCCTAACCCATACGATAACACTAACCTGTACCCTAACACGTACGCTCACCATAAACCGTTGTCGTACACTAACCTGTCCCCTAAACCGTCCCCATCCCCTAACCCTAACCCCAACCCTAACCCTAGCCCTTACCTGAAGCCTTACCCTAACCCGTCCCCTAATCCTAACCCGTACGCCAACACTAACCTGTACCCTAACACGTACGCTCACCCTAAACTGTTGTCGTACCCTAACCTGTCCCTTAAACCGTCCCCGTCGCCTATCCCTAACCCTAACCCTAAACCTAACCCTAACACTTACCCGAAGCCTTACCCCAACCCGTCCCCTAATCCTAACCCGTATGCTAACTCTAACCCGTACCCTAACACGTACGCTCACCCTAAACTGTTGTCGTACCCTAACCTGTCCACTAAACCGTCCCCGTCCCCTAACCCTAACCCTAACCCTAACCCTAGCCCTTACCTGAAGCCTTACCCTAACCCGTCCCCTAATCCTAACCCGTACGCTAACACTAACCTGTACCCTAACACGTACGCTCACCCTAAACCGTTGTCGTACCCTAACCTGTCCCTTAAACCGTCCCCGTCCCCTAACCCTAACCCTAACCCTAATCCTAACCCTAACCCTTACCCGAAGCCTTACCCTAACCCGTCCCCTAATCCTAACCCGTATGCTAACTCTAACACGTACCCTAACACGTACCCTCACCCTAAACCGTTGTTGTACCCTAACCTGTCCCCTAAACCGTCCCCATTCACTAACACTAACCATAACACTAACCTTAACCCTAACCCTTACCCGAAGCCTTACCCTAACCCGTACCCTAATCCTAACCCGTACGCTAACACTACACCGTACCCTAACACATACGCACACCCTAAACCGTTGTCATACACTAACCTGTCCCCTAAACCGTCCCCGTCTCCTAACCCTAACCCTAACCCTAAGCCTAAACCTAAACCTGACCCGAAGCCTTATACTAACACGTCCTCTAATCCTAACCCATACTCTAACACTAACCCGTACCCTAACACGTACGCTCACCCTAAATCGTTGTCGTACCCTAACCTGTCCCCTAAACCATCCCCGTCCCCTAACCCTAACCCTAAACCTTACCCTAACCCTTACCCGAAGCCTTACCCTAACCCGTCCCCTAATCCTAACCCGTACGCTAACACTAACCCGTACCCTAACACGTACGCTCACCCTAAACCTTTGTCGTACCCTAACCTGTCCCCTAAACCGTCACCGTCCCCTAAACCTAACCCTAACCCTAACCCTAACCCGAACCCTTACCCGAAGCCTTACCCTAAACCGTCCCCTAATCCTAACCCGTATGCTAACTCTAACCCGTAACCTAACACGTACGCTCAACCTAAACCCTTGTCGTACCCTAACCTGTCCCCTAAACCGTCCCAGTTCCCTCACCCTAACCCTAACCCTAACCCTAACCCTAACCCTTACCCGAAGCCTTACCCTAAACCGTCCCCTAATCCTAACCCGTACGCTAACACTAACCGGTACCCTAACACGTACGCTCACCCTAAACCGTTGTCGTACCCTAACCTGTCCCCTAAACCGTCCCCGTCCCCTAACCCTAACCCTAACCCTAACCCTAACACTAAACCTTACCCGAAGCCTTACCCTAACCCGTCCCCTAATCCTAACCCATACGATAACACTAACCTGTACCCTAACACGTACTCTCACCCTAAACCGTTGTCATACACTAACCTGTCCCCTAAACTGTCCCCGTCCCCTAACCCTAACCCTAACCCTAACCCTAAACCTTACCCGAAGCCTTACCCTAACCCGTCCCCTAATCCTAACCCGTACGCTAACACTAACCCGTACCCTAACACGTACGCTCACCCTAAACCGTTGTCGTACACTAACCTGTCCCCTAAACCGTCCCCGTCCCCTAACCCTAACCCTAAACCTAACCCTAACCCTAACCCTTACCCGAAGCCTTACCGTAAACCGTCCCCTAATCCTAACCCATTCGATAACACTAACCCGTACCCTAACACGTACGCTCACCCTAAACAGTTGTCGTACCCTAACCTGTCCCCTAAACCGTCACCGTCCCCTAAACCTAACCCTAACGCTAACACTAACCCTAACCCGAACGCTTACCCGAAGCTTTAACGTAAACCGTCCCCTAATCCTAACCTGTATGCTAACTCTAACCCGTACCCTAACCCGTACGCTCACCCTAAACAGTTGTCGTACCCTAACCTGCCCCCTAAACCGTCCCCGTTACCTAACCCTAACCCTAACCCTAACTCTAACCCTAACCCTTACCCGAAGCCTTACCCTAACCCGTCCCCTTATCCTAACCCGTACGCTAACACTAACCCGTACCCTAACACGTACGCTCACCCTAAACCGTTGTCGTAACCTAACCTGTCCCCTAAACCGTCCCCGTCCCCTAACCCTAACCCTAACCCTAACACTAACACTAACCCTTACCCGAAGCCTTACCCTAACCCGTCCATTAATCCTAACCCATACGATAACACTAACCTGTACCCTAACACGTACGCTCACCATAAACCGTTGTCGTACACTAACCTGTCCCCTAAACCGTCCCCATCCCCTAACCCTAACCCTAACCCTAACCCTAGCCCTTACCTGAAGCCTTACCCTAACCCGTCCCCTAATCCTAACCCGTACGCCAACACTAACCTGTACCCTAACACGTACGCTCACCCTAAACCGTTGTCGTACCCTAACCTGTCCCTTAAACCGTCCCCGTCGCCTAACCCTAACCCTAACCCTAAACCTAACCCTAACACTTGCCCGAAGCCTTACCCCAACCCGTTCCCTAATCCTAACCCATATGCTAACTCTAACCCGTACCCTAACACGTACGCTCACCCTAAACTGTTGTTGTACCCTAACCTGTCCACTAAACCGTCCCCGTCCCCTAACCCTAACCCTAACCCTAACCCTAACCCTTACCCGAAGCCTTACCCTAACCCGTCCCCTAATCCTAAACCGTACGCTAACACTAACCCGTACCCTAACACGTACGCTCACCCTAAACAGTTGTCATACACTGACCTGTCCCCTAAACCGTCCCCGTCCCCATCCCCTAACCCTAACTCAACCCTAACCCTAACCCTTACCCGAAGCCTTACCCTAACCCGTCCCCTAATCCTAACCCGTACGCTAACACTAACCCGTACCCTAACACGTACGCTCACCCTAAACCGTTGTCGTACCCTAACCTGTCCCCTAAACCGTCCCCGTCCCCTAACCATAACCCTAACCCTAACCCTAACCTTTACCCGAAGCCTTACCCTAACCCATTCCCTAATCCTAACCCGTACGCTAACACTAACCCGTAGCCTAACACGTACGCTCACCATAAACCGTTGTCGTACCATAACCTGTCCCCTAAACCGTCCCCGTCCCCTAACCCTAACCCTAACCCTAACCCTAACCCTTACCCGAAGCCTTACCCTAACACGTCCTCTAATCCTAACCCGTACGCTAACACTAACACGTAACCTAACACGTACGCTCACCCTAAACCGTTTTCGTACCCTAACCTGTCCCCTAAACCGTCCCCGTTCCCTAACCCTAACCCTAACCCTAACCATAACCCTTACCCGAAGCCTTACCCTAACTCTTCCCCTAATCCTAACCCGTACGCTGACACTAACTCGTACCCTAACACGTACGCTCACCCTAAACCGTTGTCGTACCCTAACCTGTCCCCTAAACCGTCCCCGTCACCTAACCCTAACCCTAACCCTAACCCTAACCCTAACCCTAACCCTAACCCTTACCCGAAGCCTTACCCTAACCCGTCCCCTAATCCTAACCCATCCGATAACACTAACCTGTACCCTAACACGTACGCTCACCCTAAACCGTTGTCATACACTAACCTGTCCCCTAAACTGTCCCCGTCCCCTAACCCTAACCCTAACCCTAACCCTAAACCTTACCCGAAGCCTTACCCTAACCCGTCCCCTAATCCTAACCCGTACGCTAACACTAACCCGTACCCTAACACGTACGCTCACCCTAAACCGTTGTCGTACAGTAACCTGTCCCCTAAACGGTCCCCGTCCCCTAACCCTAACCCTAAACCTAACCCTAACCCTTACCCGAAGCGTTACCGTAAACCGTCCCTTAATCCTAACCCATACGATAACACTAACCCGTACCCTAACACGTACGCTCACCCTAAACCGTTGTCGTACCCTAACCTGTCCCCTAAACCGTCCCCGTCCCCTAACCCTAAACCTAACCCTATCCCTAACCCTTACCCGAAGCCTTACCATAACCCGTCAACTAATCCTAACCAGTATGCTAACACTCACCCGTACACTAACGCGTACGCTCACCCTAAACCGTTGTCGTACACTAACCTGTCCCCTAAACCGTCCCCGTCCCCTAACCCTAACCCTAACCCTAACCCTAACCCTAACCCTTACCACAAGCCTTAACGTAACCCATCCCCTAATCCTAACCCATACGATAACACTAACCCGTACCCTAACACGTACGCTCACCCTAAACCGTTGTCGTACCCTAACCTGTCCCCTAAACCGTCCCCGTCCCCTAACCCTAACCCTAACCCTAGCCCTAACCCTTACCCGAAGCCTTACCCTAACCCGTCCCCTAATCCTAACCCGTACGCTAACACTAACCCGTACCCTAACACGTACGCTCACCCTAAACCGTTGTCGTACACTAACCTGTCCCCTAAACTGTCCCCGTCCCTGTCCCCGTCCCCTAACCCTAACCCTAACCCTAACCCTAACCCTTACCCGAAGCCTTACCCTAACCCATCCCATAATCCTAACCCGTACGCTAACACTAACCCATACCCTAACACGTACGCTCACCCTAAACCGTTGTCGTACCCTAACCTGTCCCCTAAACCGTCCCCGTCCCCTAACCCTAACCCTAAACCTAACCCTAACCCTTACCCAAAGCCTTACTCTAACCCGTCACCTACTCCTAAACCGTACGCTAACACTAACACATAGCCTAACACGTACGCTCACCCTAAACCGTTGTCGTACCCTAACCTGTCCCCTAAACCGTCCCCATCCCCTAACCCTAACCCTAACCCTAACCCTAACCCTTACCTGAAGCCTTACCCTAACCCGTCCCCTAATCCTAACCCGTACGTTAAAACTAAACGGTATCCTAACACATACACACACCCTAAACCGTTGTTGTACACTAACCTGTCCCCTAAACCGTTCCCGTCTCCTAATCCTAACCCTAACCCTAACCCTAACCCTAACCCTTACCCGAAGCCTTACCCTAACACGTCCTCTAATCCTAACCCGTACGCTAACACTAACCCGTACCCTAACACGTACGCTCAACGTAAACCGTTGTCGTACCCTAACCTGTCCCCTAAACCGTCCCCGTCCCCTAACCCTATCCCTAACCCAGCCCTAACCCTGTCCCAAAGCCTTACAATAACCCGTCCCCTAATCCTAACCCGTACGCTAACACTAACCCGTACCCTAACACGTACGCTCACTCTAAACCGTTGTCGTACCCTAACCTCTCCCCTAAACCGTCACCGTCCCCTCACCCTATCCCTAACCCTAACCCTAACCCTAACCCGAACCCTTACCCGAAGCCTTACCCTAAACCGTCCCCTAATCCTAACCCGTACGCTAACACTAACCCGTATCCTAACACGTACGCTCACCCTAAACCTTTGTTGTACCCTAACCTGTCCCCTAAACCGTCCCCGTCCCCTAAGCCTAACACTAAACCTAACTCTAACCCTTACCCGAAGCCTTACCCTAAACCGTCCCCTAATCCTAACCCGTACGCTAACACTAACCCATACCCTAACACGTACGCTCACCCTAAACCGTTGTCGTACCCTAAGCTGTCCCTTAAACCGTCCCCTTCCACTAACCCTAACCCTTACCCTAACCCTAAACCTTACCCGAACCCTTACCCTAACCCGTCCCCTAATCCTAACCGGTATGCTAACTCTAACCCATACCCTAACACGTACGCTCACCCTAAACCGTTGTCGTACCCTAACCTGTCCCCTAAACCGTCCCCGTTCCCTAACTCTAACCCTAACCCTAACCTTAACCCTAACCATTATCCGAAGCCTTACCCTAACTCGTCCCCTAATCCTAACTCGTACGCTAACACTAACCTGTACTCTAACACGAACGCTCACCCTAAACCGTTGTCGTACTCTAACCTGTCCCCTAAACCGTCCCCGTCCCCTAACCCTAACCCTAACCCTAACCCTAACCCTAAACCTTTCCCGAAGCCTTACACTAACCCGTCCCCTAATCCTAACCCTTACGATAACACTCAACCGTACCCTAACACATACGCTCACTCTAAACCGTTGTCGTACCCTAACCTGTCCCCTAAACCGTCCCCGTCCCCTAACCCTAACCCTAACCCTAACCCTAACCCTTACCCGAAGCCTTACCCTAACCCATCCCCTAATCCTAACCCGTACGCTAACCCTAACCTGTAGCCTAACACGTACACTCACCATAAACCGTTGTTGTACCATAACCTGTCCCCTAAACCGTCCCCATCCCCTAACCCTAACCCTAACCCTAACCCTTACCTGAAGCCTTACCCGAACCAGTCCCCTAATCCTAACCCGTACGCTAACACTAAACCGTATCCTAACACATACACACACCCTAAACCGTTGTTGTACACTAACCTGTCCCCTAAACCGTCCCCGTCTCCTAACCCTAACCCTAACCCTAACCCTAAACCTTACCCGAATCCTTACCCTAACACGTCCTCTAATCCTAACCCGTACGCTAACACTAACCCGTACCCTAACACGTACGCTCAACGTAAACCGTTGTCGTACCCTAACCTGTCCCCTAAACCTTCCCCGTCCCCTAACCCTATCCCTAACACTAACCCTAAACCTGACCAGAAGCCTTACCCTAACCTGTCCCCTAATTCTAACCCGTACGCTAACACTAACCCGTACCTTAACACGTACGCTCACCCTAAACCGTTCTCGTACTCTAACCTGTCCCCTAAACCGTCACCATCCCCTAACCGTAACCCTAACCCTAAACCTAACCCTAAACCTTACCCGAAGCCTTACCCTAACCCGTCCCATAATCCTAACCCTTACGATAACACTAAACCGTACCCTAACACGTACGCTCACCCTAAACCGTTGTCGTACACTAACCTGTCCCCTAAACCGGCCCCGTCCCGTAACCCTAACCCTAACCCTAGCCCTAACCCTTACCCGAAGCCTTACCCTAACCCGTCCCCTAATCCTAACCCGTACGCTATCACTAACCCTTACCCTAACACGAACGCACACCCTAAACCGTTGTCGTACACTAACCTATCCCCTAAACTGTCCCCGTACCCGTCCCCGTCCCCTAAACCTAACCCTAACCCTAACCCTAACCTGTCCCCTAAACTGTCCCCGTCACCTAACCCTAACCCTAACCCTAACCCTAACCCTAAACCTTACCCGAAGCCTTACCGTAAACCGTCCCCTAATCCTAACCCATACGATAACACTAACCCGTACCCTAACACGTACGCTCACCCTAAACCGTTGTCGTACCCTAACCTGTCCCCTAAACCGTCCCCGTCCCCTAACCCTAACCCTAACCCTAACCCTAACCCTAACCCTTACCCTTACCCGAAGCCTTACCATAACCCATCCCCTAATCCTAACCCGTATGCTAACACTAACCCATACCCTAACACGTACGCTCACCCTAAACCGTTGTCGTACACTAACCTGTCCCCTAAACCATCCCCGTCCCCTACCCCTAACCCTAACCCTAACCCTAACCCTTACCCGAAGCCTTACCGTAACCCATCCCCTAATCCTAAACCATACGACAACACTAACCCGTACCCTAACACGTACGCTCACCCTAAACCGTTGTCGTACCCTAACCTGTCCCCTAAACCGTCCCCGTCCCCTAACCCTAACCCTAACCCTAACCCTAGCCCTTACCTGAAGCCTTACCCTAACCCGTCCCCTAATCCTAACCCTTACGCCAACACTAACCTGTACCCTAACACGTACGCTCACCCTAAACCGTTGTCGTACCCTAACCTGTCCCTTAAAACGTCCCCGTCGCCTAACCCTAACCCTAACCCTAAACCTAACCCTAACACTTACCCGAAGCCTTACCCCAACCCGTCCCCTAATCCTAACCCGTATGCTAACTCTAACCCGTACCCTAACACGTACGCTCACCCTAAACCGTTGTCGTACCCTAACCTGTCCCCTAAACCGTCCCCATTCCCTAACACTAACCCTAACCTTAACCCTAACCCTTACCCGAAGCCTTACACTAACCCATACCCTAATCCTAACTCGTACGCTAACACTAACCCGTACCCTAACCCGTACGCTCACCCTAAACTGTTGTCGTACCCTAACCTGTCCACTAAACCGTCCCCGTCCCCTAACCCTAACCCTAACCCTAACCCTAACCCTTACCCGAAGCCTTACCCTAACCCGTCCCCTAATCCTAAACCGTACGCTAACACTAACCCGTACCCTAACACGTACGCTCACCCTAAACAGTTGTCATACACTGACCTGTCCCCTAAACCGTCCCCGTCCCCATCCCCTAACCCTAACTCAACCCTAACCCTAACCCTTACCCGAAGCCTTACCCTAACCCGTCCCCTAATCCTAACCCGTACGCTAACACTAACCCGTACCCTAACACGTACGCTCACCCTAAACCGTTGTCGTACCCTAACCTGTCCCCTAAACTGTCCCCATCCCCTAACCCTAACCCTAACCCTAAACCTAACGTTTACCCGAAGCCTTACCCTAACCCATTCCCTAATCCTAACCCGTACGCTAACACTAACCCGTAGCCTAACACGTACGCTCACCATAAACCGTTGTCGTACCATAACCTGTCCCCTAAACCGTCCCCGTCCCCTAACCCTAACCCTAACCCTAACCCTAACCCTTACCCGAAGCCTTACCCTAACCCGTCCCCTAATCCTAACCCATACGATAACACTAACCTGTACCCTAACACGTACGCTCACCCTAAACCGTTGTCATACACTAACCTGTCCCCTAAACTGTCCCCGTCCCCTAACCCTAACCCTAACCCTAACCCTAACCCGTCCCCTAATCCTAACCCGTACGCTAACACTAACCCGTACCCTAACACGTACGCTCACCCTAAACCGTTGTCGTACAGTAACCTGTCCCCTAAACGGTCCCCGTCCCCTAACCCTAACCCTAAACCTATCCCTAACCCTTACCCGAAGCGTTACCGTAAACCGTCCCTTAATCCTAACCCATACGATAACACTAGCCCGTACCCTAACACGTACGCTCACCCTAAACCGTTGTCGTACCCTAACCTGTCCAATAAACCGTCCCCGTCCCCTAACCCTAACCCTAACCCTAACCGTAACCCTTACCCGAAGCCTTACCATAACCAGTCAACTAATCCTAACCAGTATGCTAACACTAACCCGTAACCTAACACGTACGCTCACCCTAAACCGTTGTCGTACACTAACCTGTCCCCTAAACCGTCCCCGTCCCCTAACCCTAACCCTAACCCTAACCCTAACCCTAACCCTTACCACAAGCCTTAACGTAACCCATCCCCTAATCCTAACCCATACGATAACACTAACCCGTACCCTAACACGTACGCTCACCCTAAACCGTTGTCGTACCCTAACCTGTCCCCTAAACCGTCCCCGTCCCCTAACCCTAACCCTAACCCTAGCCCTAACCCTTACCCGAAGCCTTACCCTAACCAGTCCCCTAATCCTAACCCGTACGCTAACACTAACCCGTACCCTAACACGTACGCTCACCCTAAACCGTTGTCGTACACTAACCTGTCCCCTAAACTGTCCCCGTCCCTGTCCCCGTCCCCTAACCCTAACCCTAACCCTAACCCTAACCCTTACCCGAAGCCTTACCCTAACCCATCCCATAATCCTAACCCGTACGCTAACACTAACCCGTACCCTAACACGTACGCTCACCCTAAACCGTTGTCGTACCCTAACCTGTCCCCTAAACCGTCCCCATCCCCTAACCCTAACCCTAAACCTAACCCTAACCCTTACCCAAAGCCTTACTCTAACCCGTCACCTAATCCTAAACCGTACGCTAACACTAACCCGTACCCTAACACGTACGCTCACCCAAAACCGTTGTCGTACCATAACCTGTCCCCTAAACCGTCCCCATCCCCTAACCCTAACCCTAACCCTAACCCTAACCCTTACCTGAAGCCTTACCCTAACCCGTCCCATAATCCTAACCCGTACGTTAACACTAAACCGTATCCTAACACATACACACACCCTAAACCTTTGTTGTACACTAACCTGTCCCCTAAACCGTTCCCGTCTCCTAACCCTAACCCTAACCCTAACCCTAACCCTAACCCTTACCCGAAGCCTTACCCTAACACGTCCTCTAATCCTAACCCGTACGCTAACACTAACCCGTACCCTAACACGTACGCTCAACGTAAACCGTGGTCGTACCCTAACCTGTCCCCTAAACCGTCCCCGTCCCCTAACCCTATCCCTAACCCAGCCCTAACCCTGACCCGAAGCCTTACCCTAACCCGTCCCCTAATCCTAACGCGTACGCTAACACTAACCCCTACCCTAACACGTACGCTCACTCTAAACCGTTGTCGTACCCTAACCTCTCCCCTAAACCGTCACCGTCCCCTCACCCGATCCCTAACCCTAACCCTAACCCTAACCCGAACCCTTACCCGAAGCCTTACCCTAAACCGTCCCTTAATCCTAACCCGTACGCTAACACTAACCCGTATCCTAACACGTACGCTCAACCTAAACCTTTGTTGTACCCTAACCTGTCCCCTAAACCGTCCCCGTCCCCTAAGCCTAACACTAAACCTAACTCTAACCCTTACCCGAAGCCTTACCCTAAACCGTCCCCTAATCCTAACCCGTACGCTAACACTAACCCATACCCTAACACGTACGCTCACCCTAAACCGTTGTCGTACCCTAAGCTGTCCCTTAAACCGTCCCCGTCCCCTAACCCTAACCCTTACCCTAACCCTAAACCTTACCCGAACCCTTACCCTAACCCGTCCCCTAATCCTAACCGGTATTCTAACTCTAACCCATACCCTAACACGTACGCTCACCCTAAACCGTTGTCGTACCCTAACCTGTCCCCTAAACCGTCCCCGTTCCCTAACTCTAACCCTAACCCTAACCTTAACCCTAACCCTTATCCGAAGCCTTACCCTAACTCGTCCCCTAATCCTAACTCGTACGCTAACACTAAACTGTACCCTAACACGAACGCTCACCCTAAACCGTTGTCGTACTCTAACCTGTCCCCTAAACCGTCCCCGTCCCCTAACCCTAACCCTAACCCTAACCCTAACCCTAACCCTAAACCTTTCCCGAAGCCTTACACTAACCCGTCCCCTAATCCTAACCCTTACGATAACACTCAACCGTACCCTAACACATACGCTCACCCTAAACCGTTGTCGTACCCTAATCTGTCCCCTAAACCGTCCCCGTCCCCTAACCCTAACCCTAACCCTAACCCTAACCCTTACCCGAAGCCTTACCCTAACTCATCCCCTAATCCTAACCCGTACGCTAACCCTAACCTGTAGCCTAACACGTACGCTCACCATAAACTGTTGTTGTACCATAACCTGTCCCCTAAACCGTCCCCGTCCCCTAACCCTAAACCTAACCCTAACCCTAACCCTAACCCTTACCCGAAGCCTTACCCTAACACGTCCTCTAATCCTAACCCGTACGCTAACACTAACCCGTAACCTAACACGTACGCTCACCCTAAACCGTTGTCGTACCCTAACCTGTCCCCTAAACCGTCCCCATCCCCTAACCCTAACCATAAGACTAACCCTAACCCTTCCCCGAAGCCTTACCATAACCCATCCCCTAATCCTAACCCATACGATAACACTAACCCGTACCCTAACACGTACGCTCACCCTAAACCGTTGTCGTACCCTAACCTGTCCCCTAAACCGTCCCCGTCCCCTAACCCTAACCCTAACCCTAGCCCTAACCCTTACCCGAAGCCTTACCCTAACCCGTCCCCTAATCCTAACCCGTACGCTAACACTAACCCGTACCCTAACACGTACGCTCACCCTAAACCGTTGTCGTACACTAACCTGTCCCCTAAACTGTCCCCGTCCCTGTCTCCGTCCCCTAACCCTAACCCTAACCCTAACCCTAACCCTTACCCGAAGCCTTACCCTAACGCATCCCCTAATCCTAACCCGTACGCAAACACTAACTCGTACCCTAACACGTAGGGTCACCCTAAACCGTTGTCGTACCCTAACCTGTCCCCTAAACCGTCACCGTCCCCTAAACCTAACCCTAACCCTAACCCTAACCCTAGCCCTAACCCTTACCCGAAGACTTACCCTAACCCGTCCCCTAATCCTAACCCGTACGCTAACACTAAACCGTACCCTAACACGTATGCTCACCCTAAACCTTTGTCGTACACTAACCTGTCCCCTAAACCGTCCCCGTCCCCTAACCCTAAACCTAACCCTAACCCTTACCCAAAGCCTTACCCTAACACGTCCCCTAATCCTAAACCGAACGCTAACACTAACCCATAGCCTAACACGTACGCTCACCATAAACCGTTGTCGTACCCTAACCTGTCCCCTAAACCGTCCCGATCCCCTAACCCTAACACTAACCCTAACCCTAACCCTTACCTGAAGCCTTACCCGAAACCGTCCCCTAATCCTAACCCGTACGCTAACACTAAACCGTATCCTAACACATACACACACCCTAAACCGTTGTTGTACACTAACCTGTCCCCTAAACCGTCCCCGTCTCCTAACCCTAACCCTAACCCTAACCCTAACCCTAAACCTTACCCGAATCCTTACCCTAACACGTCCTCTAATCCTAACCCGTACGCTAACACTAACCCGTACCCTAACACGTACGCTCAACGTAAACCGTTGTCGTACCCTAACCTGTCCCCTAAACCGTCCCCGTCCCCTAACCCTATCCCTAACACTAACCCTAAACCTGACCAGAAGCCTTACCCTAACCTGTCCCCTAATCCTAACCCGTACGCTAACACTAAACCGTAACCTAACACGTACGCTCACCCTAAATCGTTGTCGTACTCTAACCTGTCCCCTAAACCGTCACCATCCCCTAACCCTAACCCTAACCCTAAACCTAACCCTAAACCTTACCCGAAGCCTTACCCTAACACGTCCTCTAATCCTAACCCGTACGCTAACACTAACCCGTACCCTAACACGTACGCTCAACGTAAACCGTTGTCGTACCCTAACCTGTCCCCTAAACCGTCCCCGTCCCCTAACCCTATACCTAACACTAACCCTAACCCTTTCCCGAAGCCTTACACTAACCCATCCCCTAATCCTAACCCGTACGCTAACACTAACCCATAGCCTAACACGTACGCTCATCATAAACCGTTGTCGAACCATAACCTGTCCCCTAAACCATCCCCGTCCCCTAACACTAAACCTAACCCTAACCCTAACCCTAACCCTTACCCGAAGACTTACCCTAACCCCTCCCCTAATCCTAACCCATACACTAACCCTAAACCGTACCCTACCACATACGCACACCCTAAAACGTTATCGTACACTAACCTGTCCCCTAAACCGTCCCCGTCTCCTAACCCTAACCCTAACCCTAACCCTAAACCTAACACTTACCCGAAGCCTTACCCTAACACGTCCTCTAATCCTAACCCGTACGCTAACACTAACCCGTACCCTAACATGTACGCTCACCCTAAACCGCTGTCGTACACTAACCTGTCCCCTAAACCGTCTCCGTCCCCTAACCCTAACCCTAACCCTAACCCGAACCCTTACCCGAAGCCTTACCCTAAACCGTCCCCTAATCCTAACCCTCATGCTAACTCTAACCCGTACCCTAACACGTACGCTCACCCTCAACCGTTGTCGTACACTAACCTTTCCCCTAAACTGTCCCCGTTCCCTAACCCTAACCCTAACCCTAACCCTACCCCTTACCCGAAGCCTTACCCTAACCCGTCCCCTAATCCTAACCCGTACGCTAACACTAACCCGTACCCTAACACGTACGCTCACCCTAAACCGTTGTCGTACCCTAACCTGTCCCCTACACCGTCCCCGTCCCCTACCCTTAACCCTAACCCTAACCCTAACCCTAACCCTTACCCGAAGCCTTACCCTAACCCGTCCCCTAATCCTAACCCTTACGATAACACTAACCCGTACCCTAACACGTATGCTCACCCTAAACCGTTGTCATACCCTAACCTGTCCCCTAAACCGTCCCCGTCCCCTAAACCTAACCCTAACCCTAACTCTAAACCTTACCCAAAGCCTTACCCTAACCCGTCCCCTAATACTAACCCGTACGCTAACACTAACCCGTACCCTAACACGTACGCTCACCCTAAACCGTTGTCGTACACTAACCTGTCCCCTAAACCATCCCCGTCCCCGTCCCCGTCCCCTAACCCTAACCCTAACCCTTACCCGAAGCCTTACCCTAATCCGTCCCCTAATCCTAACCCGATGGCTAACACTAACCCGTACACTAACATGTATGCTCACCTTAAACCGTTGTCGTACCCTAACCTGTCCCCTAAACCGTCCCCGTCACCTAACCCTAACCCTAACCCTAACACTTACCCGAAGCCTTACACTAACCCGTCCCCTAATCCTAAACCGTACGCTAACACTAAACCGTACCCTAACACGTACGCTCAACCTAAACCTTTGTCGTACCCTAACCTGTCCCCTAAACCGTCCCCATCCCCTAACCCTAACCCTAACACTTACCCGAAGCCTTACCGTAACCCGTCCCCTAATCCTAACCTGTACGCTAACACTAAAGCGTACCCTAACACATACGCACACCCTAAACCGTTGTCGTACACTAACCTGTCCCCTAAACCGTCCCCGTCTCCTAACCCTAACCCTAACCCTAACCCTAACCCTTACCTGAAGCCTTACCCTAACCCATCCTCTAATCCTAACCCGTACGCTAACACTAACCTGTACCCGAACACATACGCTCCCCCTAAACCGTTGTCGTACCCTAACCTGTCCCCTAAAACGTCCCCGTCCACTAACCCTAACCCTAACCCTTACCCGAAGCCTTACCCTAACCCGTCCCCTAATCCTAACCCGTACGCTAATCCTAACCCGTACCCTAACACGTACGCTCACCCTAAACCGTTGTCGTACACTAACCTGTCCCCTAAACCGTCCCCGTCCCCTAACCCTAAACCTAACACTAACCCAAACCCTAACCCTTACCCGAAGCCTTACCCTAACCCTTCCCCTAATCCTAACACATACGATAACACTAACCTGTACCCTAACACGTATGCTCACCCTAAACCGTTGTCATACACTAACCTGTCCCCTAAACCATCCCCGTCCCCTAACCCTAACCCTAACCCAAGCCCTAACACTTACCCGAAGCCTTACCCTAACCCGTCCCCTAATCCTAACCCGTACGCTAACACTAACCGATACCCTAACACGTACGCTCACCCTAAACCGTTGTCGTACACTAACCTGTCCCCTAAACGGTCCCTGTACCCGTCCCCGTCCTCTAACCCTAACCCTAACCCTAACCCTTACCCGAAGCCTTACCCTAACCCGTCCCCTAATCCTAACCCGTACGCTAACACTAACCCGTACCCTAACACGTACGCTCACCCTAAACCTTTGTCGTACCCTAAACTGTCCCCTAAACCGTCCCCGTCCCCGTCCCCTAACCCTAACCCTAACCGTAACCCTAACCCTTACCCGAAGCCTTACCCTAACCCGTCCCCTAATCCTAAACCGTACACTAACACTAACCCGTACCCTAACACGTACACTCACCCTAAATCGTTGTCGTACCCTAACCTGTCCCCTAAACCGTCCCTGTCCCCTAACCCTAACCCTAACCCTAACCCTAACCCTTACCCGAAGCCTTACCCTAACCCATCCCCTAATCCTAACCCGTATGCTAACACTAACCCGTACCCTAACACGTACGCTCACCCTAAACCGTTGTCGTACCCTAACCTGTCCCTTAAACCGTCCCCGTCCCCTAACCCTAACCCTAACCCTAACCCTTTCCCGAAGCCTTACACTAACCCATCCCCTAATCCTAACCCGTACGCTAACACTAACCCATAGCCTAACACGTACGCTCATCATAAACCGTTGTCGTACCATAACCTGTCCCCTAAACCGTCCCCGTCCCCTAACCCTAACCCTAACCCTAACCTTAACCCTAACCCTTACCCGAAGCCTTACCCTAACCCGTCCCCTAATCCTAACCCATACACTAACCCTAAACCGTACCCTAACACATACGCACAACCTAAACCATTGTCGTACACTAACCTGTCCCCTAAACCGTCCCCGTCTCCTAACCCTAACCCTAACCCTAACCCTAAACCTAACACTTACCCGAAGCCTTACCCTAACACGTCCTCTAATCCTAACCCGTACGCTAACACTAACCCGTACCCTAACACGTACGCTCACCCTAAACCGTTGTCGTACCCTAACCTGTCCCCTAAACCGTCCCCGTCCCCTAACCCTAACCCTAACCCTAACCCTAACCCTTACCCGAAGCCTTACCCTAACCCGTCCCCTAATCCTAAACCGTACGCTAACACTATCCCGTACCCTAACACGTACGCTCACCCTAAACCGTTGTCGTACACTAACCTGTCCCCTAAACCGTCTCCGTCCCCTAACCCTAACCCTAACCCTAACTCTAACCCTAACCCGAACCCTTACCCGAAGCCTTACCCTAAACCGTCCCCTAATCCTAACCCTCATGCTAACTCTAACCCGTACCCTAACACGTACGCTCACCCTAAACCGTTGTCGTACACTAACCTTTCCCCTAAACTGTCCCCGTTCCCTAACCCTAACCCTAACCCTAACCCTAACCCTAACCCTTACCCGAAGCCTTACACTAACCCGTCCCCTAATCCTAACCCGTACGCTAACACTAACCCGTACCCTAACACGTACGCTCACCCTAAACCGTTGTCGTACCCTAACCTGTCCCCTAAACCGTCCCCGTCCCCTAACCCTAACCCTAACCCTAACTCTAAACCTTACCCAAAGCCTTACCCTAACCCGTCCCCTAATCCTAACCTGTACGCTAACACTAACCCATACCCTAACACGTACGCTCACCCTAAATCGTTGTCGTACACTAACCTGTCCCCTAAACCATCCCCGTCCCCGTCCCCTAACCCTAACCCTAACCCTAACCCTAACCCTTACCCGAAGCCTTACCCTAACCCGTCCCCTAATCCTAACCCGTTGGCTAACACTAACCCGTACACTAACACGTATGCTCACCTTAAACCGTTGTCGTACCCTAACCTGTCCCCTAAACCGTCCCCGTCCCCTAACCCTAACCCTAACCCTAACACTTACGCGAAGCCTTACACTAACCCGTCCCCTAATCCTAAACCGTACGCTAACACTAAACCGTAGCCTAACACGTACGCTCACCCTAAACCGTTGTCGTACACTAACCTGTCCCCTAAACCGTCCCCGTCCCCTAACCCTAACCCTAACCCTAACCCTAACACTTACCCGAAGCCTTACCGTAACCCGTCCCCTAATCCTAACCTGTACGCTAACACTAAAGTGTACCCTAACACATACGCACACCCTAAACCGTTGTCGTACACTAACCTGTCCCCTAAACCGTCCCCATCTCCTAACACTAACCCTAACCCTAACCCTAACCCTAACCCTTACCTGAAGCCTTACCCTAACCCGTCCTCTAATCCTAACCCGTACGCTAACACTAACCCGTACCCTAACACGTACGCTCACCCTAAACCGTTGTCGTACCCTAACCTGTCCCCTAAAACGTCCCCGTCCCCTAACCCTAACCCTAACCCTAACCCTTACCCGAAGCCTAACACTAACCCATCCCCTAATCCTAACCCGTACGCTAACACTAACCCGTACCCTAAAACGTACGCTCACCCTAAACCGTTGTCGTACACTAACCTGTCCCCTAAACCATCCCCGTCCCCTAACCCTAACCCTAACTCTAACCCAAACCCTAACCCTTACCCGAAGCCTTACCCTAACCCTTCCCCTAATCCTAACCCATACGATAACACTAACCTGTACCCTAACACGTACGCTCACCCTAAACCGTTGTCATACACTAACCTGTCCTCTAAACCGTCCCCGTCCCCTAACCCTGACCCTAACCCTAGCCCTAACACTTACCCGAAGCCTTACCCTAACCCGTCCCCTAATCCTAACCCGTATGCTAACACTAACCCGTAGCCTAACACTTACGCTCACCATAAACCGTTGTCGTACCATAACCTGTCCCCTAAACGGTCCCCGTCCCCTAACCCTAACCCTAACCCTAACCCTAACCCTAACCCGAAACCTTACCCGAAGCCTTACCCTAAACCGTCCCCTAATCCTAACCCGTACGCTAACACTAACCCGTACCCTAACACGTACGCTCACCCTAAAACTTTGTCGTACACTAACCTGTACCCTAAACCGTCCCCGTCCGCTAACCCTAACAATAACCCTAACCCTAACACTCACCCGAAGCCTTACCCTAACCCGTCCCCTAATCCTAACCCATACGCTAACACTAACCCGTACCCTAACACGTACACTCACCAGAAACCGTTGTCGTACCCTAACCTGTCCCTTAAACCGTCCCCGTCCCCTAACCCAAACCCTAACCCTAACCCTAACCCTATCCCTTACCCGAAGCCTTACCCTAACCCGTCCCCTAATCCTAACCCGTACGCTAACACTAAACCGTACACTAACACATACGCACACCCTAAACCGTAGTCGTACACTAACCTGTCCCCTAAACCGTCCCCATCTCCTAACCCTAACCCTAACCCTAACCCTAACCCTAACCCTAACCCTTACCCGAAGCCTTACCCTAACACGTCCTCTAATCCTAACCCATACACTAACACTAACACGTACCCTAACACGTACGCTCACCCTAAACCGTTGTCGTACTCTAACCTGTCCCCTAAACCGTCCCCGTCCCCTAACCCTAACCCTAACCCTAACCCTAAACCTTACCCGAAGCCTTACCCTAACCCGTCCCCTAATCCTAACCCTTACGATAACACTAAACCGTACCCTAACACGTACGCTCACCCTAAACCGTTGTCATACACTGACCTGTCCCCTAAACCGTCCCCGTCCCCGTCCCCTAACCCTAACCCTAACACTAACCCTTACCCGAAGCCTTACCCTAACCCGTCCCCTAATCCTAAACCGTACACTAACACTAACCCGTACCCTAACACGTACACTCACCCTAAACCGTTGTCGTACCCTAACCTGTCCCCTAAACCGTCCCTGTCCCATAACCCTAACACTAACCCTAACCCTAACCCTTACCCGAAGCCTTACCCTAACCCATCCCCTAATCCTAACCCGTATGTTAACACTAAACTGTAGCCTAACACGTACGCTCACCATAAACCGTTGTCGTACAATAACCTATCCCCTAAACGGTCCCCGTCCCCTAACCCTAACCCTAACCCTAACCCTAACCCTGTCCCTTACACGAAGCCTTACCCTAACCCGTCCCCTAATCCTAACCCGTATGCTAACTCTAACCCGTACCCTAACACGTACGCTCACCCTAAACCGTTGTCGTATCCTAACCTGTCCCCTAAACCGTCCCCGTTCCCTAAACCTAACCCTAACCTTAACCCTAACCCTTATCCGAAGCCTTACACTAAACCGTCCCCTAATCCTAACTCGTACGCTAACACTAACACGTACGCTCACCCTAAATCGTTGTCGTACTCTAACCTGTCCCCTAAACCGTCCCCTAACCCTAACCCTAACCCTAATCCTTACCCGAAGCCTTACCCTAACCCGTCTCCTAATCCTAACCCTTACGATAACACTAACCCGTACCCTAACACGTACGCTTACCCTAAACCGTTGTCGTACACTAACCAGTCCACTAAACCGTCTCCGTCACCTAACCCTAACCCTAACCCTAACCCTAACCCTAACCCGAACCCTTAACCGAAGCCTTACCCTAAACCGTCCCCTAATCCTAACCCTCATGCTAACTCTAACCCGTACCCTAACTCGTACGCTCACCCTAAACCGTTGTCATACACTAACCTTTCCCCTAAACCTTCCCCGTTCCCTAAACCTAACCCTAACCCTAACCCTAACCCTAACACTTACCCGAAACCTTACACTAAACCGTCCCCTAATCCTAAACCGTACGCTAACACTAAACCGTACCCTAACATGTACGCTCAACCTAAACCGTTGTCGTACCCTAACCCCTCCCCTAAACCGTCCCCGTCCCCTAACCCTAAACCTAACCCTAACCCTAACCCTTACCCGAAGCCTTACCCTAACCCGTCCTCTAATCCTAACCCATACGCTAACACTAACCCGTACCCTAACACGTACGCTCACCCTAAACCGTTGTCGTACCCTAACCTGTCCCCTAAACCGTCCCCGTCCCCTAACCCTAACCCTAACCCTAACCCTAACACCCAAAGCCTTACACTAACCCGTCCCCAAATCCTAACCCGTACGCTAACACTAACCCGTACCCTAACACGTACGCTCACCCTAAACCGTTGTCGTACCCTAACCTGTCCCCTAAACCGTCAACGTCCCCGAACCCTAACCCTAACCCTAACCCGAACCCTTACCGGAAGCCTTACCCTAATCCGTCCCCTAATCCTAACCCGTACGCTAACACTAACACGTACCCTAACATGTACGCTCACCCTAAAGCGTTGTCGTACCCTAACCTGTCCCCTAAACCGTCACCGTACCCTAACCCTAAACCTAAACCTAACCCTAAACCGAAACCTTACCCGAAGCCTTACCCTAACCCGTCCCCAATCCTAACCCGTACGCTAACACTAACCCGTACCCTAACACGTATGCTCACCCTAAACCGTTGTCGTACCCTAACCTGTCCCCTAAACCGTCGCCATCATCTAACCCTAACCCTAACCCTAACCCTAACCCTAACCCTTACCCAAAGCCTTACTCTAACCCATCCCCTAATCCTAACCCGTACGCTAACAGTAACCCGTACCCTAACACGTACGCTCACCCTAAACCATTGTCATACCCTAACCAGTACCCTAAACCATCCCCGTCCCCTATCCCTATCCCTGACCCTAACCCTAACCCTTACCCGAAGCCTTATCCTAACCCGTCCCCTAATCCTAACCCGTCAGCTAACACTAACCCATACCCTAAAAGGTACGCTCACCCTAAACCGTTGTCGTACCCTAACCTGTCCCCTAAACCGTCCCCGTCCCCTAACCCTAACCCTAACCCTAACCCTAACCCTTTCCCGAAGCCTTACACTAACCCATCCCCTAATCCTAACCCGTACGCTAACACTAACCCGTAGCCTAACACGTACGCTCATCATAAACCGTTGTCGTACCATAACCTGTCCCCTAAACGGTCCCCGTCCCCTAACCCTAACCCTAACCATAACCCTAAACCTAACCCTTACCCGAGGCCTTATCCTAACCCGTCCCCTAATCCTAACCTGTACGCTAACACTAACCCGTACCCTAACACGTACGCTCACCCTAAATCGTTGTCGTACACTAACCTGTCCCCTAAACCATCCCCGTCCCCGTCCCCTAACCCTAACCCTAACCCTAACCCTTACCCGAAGCCTTACCCTAACCCGTCCCCTAATCCTAACCCGTTGGCTAACACTAACCCGTACACTAACACGTATGCTCACCTTAAACCGTTGTCGTACCCTAACCTGTCCCCTAAACCGTCCCCGTCCCCTAACCCTAACCCTAACCCTAACCCTAACCCTTACCCGAAGCCTTACCCTAACGCATCCCCTAATCCTAACCCGTATGATAACACTAACCCGTAGCCTAACACTTACGCTCACCATAAACCGTTGTCGTATCATAACCTGTCCCCTAAACGGTCCCCGTCCCCTAACCCTAACCCTAACCCTAACCCTAACCCTGTCCCTTACCCGAAGCCTTACCCTAACCCGTCCCCTAATCCTAACCCGTACGCTAACACTAAACCGTACCCTAACACATACGCACACCCTAAACCGTAGTCGTACACTAACCTGTCCCCTAAACCGTCCCCGTCTCCTAACCCTAACCCTAACCCTAACCCTAACCCTTACCCGAAGCCTTACCCTAACACGTCCTCTAATCCTAACCCGTATGCTAACACTAACCCGTACCCTAACACGTACGCTCACCCTAAACCGTTGTCGTACTCTAACCTGTACCCTAAAACGTCCCCGTCCCCTAACGCTAACCCTAACCCTAACCCTAACCCTGACCCGAAGCCTTACCCTAACCTGTCCCCTAATCCTAACCCGTACGCTAACACTAACCCGTACCCTAACAGGTACGCTCACCCTAAAGCGTTGTCATACACTAACCTGTCCCCTAAACCTTCACCGTCCCCTCACCCTAACCCTAACCCTAACCCTAACCCTAACCCGAACCCTTACCCGAAGCCTTACCCTAAACCGTCCCCTAATCCTAACCCGTACGATAACACTAACCCTTACCCTAACACGTGCGCTGACCCTAAAACTTTGTCGTACCCTAACCTGTCCACTAAACCGTCCCCGTCCGCTAACCCTAACAATAACCCTAACCCTAACACTTACCCGAAGCCTTACCCTAACCCGTCCCCTAATCCTACCCCGTACGCTAACACTAAACCGTACCCTAACACGTACGCTCACCATAAACCATTGTCGTACCCTAACCTGTCCCTTAAACCGTCCCCGTCCCCTAACCCTAACCCTAACCCTAACCCTAACCCTAACCCTTACCCGAAGCCTTACACTAACCCGTCCCCTAATCCTAACCCGTATGCTAACTCTAACCCGTACCCTAACACGTACGCTCACCCTAAACCGTTGTCGTATCCTAACCTGTCCCCTAAACCGTCCCCGTTCCCTAACCCTAAACCCTAACCCTAACCTTAACCCTAACCCTTATCCGAAGCCTTACACTAAACCGTCCCCTAATCCTAACTCGTACGCTAACACTAACACGTACCCTAACACGTACGCTCACCCTAAACCGTTGTCGTACCCTAACCTGTCCCCTAAACCGTCGCCATCATCTAACCCTAACCCTAACCCTAAACCTAACCCTTACCCAAAGCCTTACTCTAACCCATCCCCTAATCCTAACCCGTACGCTAACCCTAACCCGTACCCTAACACGTACGCTCACCCTAAACCATTGTCATACCCTAACCAGTACACTAAACCATCCCCGTCCCCTATCCCTAACCCTAACCCTAACCCTAACCCTTACCCGAAGCCTTACCCTAACCCGTCCCCTAATCCTAACCCGTCAGCTAACACTAACCCATACCCTAAAAGGTACGCTCACCCTAAACCGTTGTCGTACCCTAACCTGTCCCCTAAACCGTCCCCGTCCACTAACCCTAACCCTAACCCTAACCCTAACCCTTTCCCGAAGCCTTACCCTAACCCATCACCTAATCCTAACCCGTACGCTAACACTAACCCGTAGCCTAACACATACGATCATCAGAAACCGTTGTCGTACCATAACCTGTCCCCTAAACGGTCCCCGTCCCCTAACCCTAACCCTAACCCTAACCCTAACCCTAACCCTTACCCGAGGCCTTACACTAACCCGTCCCCTAATCCTAACCCGTACGCTAACCCTAAACCGTACCCTAACACATATGCACACCCTAAACCGTTGTCGTACACTAACCTGTCCCCTAAACCGTCCCCATCCCCTAACACTAACCCTAACCCTAACCCTAACCATAACACTTACCTGAAGCCTTACACTAACCCGTCCCGTAATCCTAAAACTTACGCTAACACTAAACCGTACCCTAACACGTACGCTCACCCTAAACCGTTGTCGCACACTAACCTGTCCCCAAAACCGTCCCCGTCCCCTAACCCTAACCCTAACCTGACCCTAACCCTTACCCGAAGCCTTACCCTAACCCATCCCCTAATCCTATCCCGTACGCTACCACTAAACCGTACCCTAACACGTACGCTAACCCTAAACCGTTGTCCTACCATAACCTTGCCCCTAAACCGTCCCCGTCCCCTAACCCTAACCCTAACCCTAACCCTAACCCTAACAATTACCCAAAGCCTTACCCTAATCCGTCCCCTAATCCTAACCCGTACGCTAACACTAACCCATACCCTAACACGTACGCTCACCCTAAACAGTTGTCGTACCCTAATCTCTCCCCTAAACCGTCGCCTTCACCTAACACTCACCCTAACCCTAACCCTAACCCTTACCCGAAGCCTTAACCTAACCCGTCCCCTAATCCTAACCCGTATGCTAACACTAACCCGTACCCTAACACGTACGCTCACCCTAAACCGTTGTCATACACTAACCTGTCTGCTAAACCTTCCCCATCCCCTAACCCTAACCCTAACCCTAACCCTAATCCTTACCCGAAGCCTTACCCTAACCCGTACCCTAATCCTAATCCGTACGCTAACACTAACCCGTACCCTATCACGTATGCTCACCCCAAACCGTTGTTGTACCCTAACCTGTCCCCTAAACCGTCCCCGTCCCCTAACCTTAAACCTAACCCTAACCCTAACCCTAACCCTTACCCGAAGCCGTACCTTAACCCGTCCCCTAATCCTAACCCTTACGCAAACACTAACACGTACCCTAACACGTACGCTCACCATAAACCATTGTCGTACCCTAACCTGTCCCCTAAACCTTCCCCATCCCCTAAACTTAACCCTAACCGTAACCCTAAACCTAACACTTACCCGAAGCCTTACCCTAACCCGTCCCCTAATCCTAACACGTATGCTAACACTAACCCGTACCCTAACACATACGCTCACACTAAATCGTTGTCGTACCCTAACCTGTCCCCTAAAACGTCCCCGTCCCCTAAACCTAACCCTAACCTAAACCTAACCCTTTCCCGAAGGCTTACCGTAACCCATCCCCTAATCCTAAACCGTACACTAACACTAACCCGTACCCTAACACGTACGCTCACCCTAAACCGTTGTCGTATTCTAACCTGTCCCCTAAACAGTCCCTGTCTCCTAAACCTAAGCCTAACCCTAACCCTAACCCTTACCCGAAGCCTTAACCTAACCAGTCCCCTAATCCTAACCCGTATGCTAACACTAACCCGTACCCTAACACGTACGCTCAGCCTAAACCGTTGTCGAACCCTAACCTGTCCGCTAAACCTTCCCCATCCCCTAACCCTAACCCTAACCCTAACCTTAAACCTAATCCTTACCCGAAGCCTTACCCTAACCCGTACCCTAATCCTAATCCGTACGCTAAAACTAACCCGTACCCTAACACGTACGCTCACCCTAAACCGTTGTCGTACTCTAACGTGTCACCTAAACCGTCCCCGTCCCCTAAAACTAACCCTAACCCTAACCCTTACCCGAAGCCTTACCCTAACCCGTCCCCTAATCCTAACACTTACGATAACACTAACCCGTACCCTAACACGTACGCTCACCCTAAACCGTTGTCGTACCCTAACCTGTCCACTAAACCGTCCCCGTTCCCTAACCCTAACCCTAACCCTAACCCTAACCCTTACCCGAAGCCTTACCCTAACCCGTCCCCTAATCCTAAACCGTACGCTAACACTAACCCGTACCCTAACACGTACGCTCACCCTAAACCTTTGTCATACACTGACCTGTGCCCTAAATCGTCCCCGTCCCCGTCCCCTAACCCCAACTTTAACCCTAACCCTAACACTTACCCGAAGCCTTACACTAACCCGTCACCTAATCCTAACCCGTATGCTAACACTAACCCGTACCCTAACACGTACGCTCACCCTAAACCGTTGTCGTACCCTAACCTGTCCCCTAAACCGTCCCCGTCTCCTAACCCTAACCCTAACCCTAAGCCTAACCCTTACCCGAAGCCTTACACTAACCCATCCCCTAATCCTAACCCGTACGCTAACACTAACCCTTAGCCTAACACGTACGCTCACCATAAACCGTTGTTGTACCATAACCTGTCCCCTAAACCGTCCCCGTCCCCGTCCCCTAACCCTGACCCTAACCCTAACCCTAACCCTTACCCAAAGCCTTACCCTAAACCGTCCCCTAATCCTAACCCGTACGCTAACACTACACCGTACCCTAACACATACGCACACCCTAAACCGTTGTCATACACTAACCTGTCCCCTAAACCGTCCCTGTCTCCTAACCCTAACCCTAACCCTAACCCTAACCCTAACCCTAACCCTGACCCGAAGCCTTATACTCACACGTCCTCTAATCCTAACCCATATGCTAACACTAACCCGTACCCTAACACGTACGATCACCCTAAACCGTAGTCGTACCCTAACCTGTCGCCTAAACCGTCCCCGTCTCCTAACTCTAACCCTAACCCTAACCCTAACCCTTACCCGAAGCCTTATCCTAACCCGTCCCCTAATCCTAACCCGTCCGCTAACACTAACCCGTACCCTAACACGTACGCCAACCCTAAACCATTGTCGTACCCTAACCTGTCCCCTAAACCGTCACCGTCCCCTAAACCTAACCCTAACCCTAACCCTAACCCTTACCCGAAGCCTTACACTAACCCGTCCCCTAATCCTAACCCGTACGCTAACACTAACCCGTACCCTAACACGTACGCTCACCCTAAACCGTTGTCGTATCCTAACCTGTCCCCTAAACCGTCCCCGTCCCCTAACCCTAACCCTAACCCTAACCCTAACACTAACACTTACCCGAAGCCTTACCCTTACCCGTTCCCTAATCCTAACCCATACGATAACACTAAACTGTACCCTAACCCGTACTCTCACCCTAAACCGTTGTCATACACTAACCTGTCCCCTAAACTTTCCCCGTCCCCTAACCCTAACCCTAACCCTAACCCTATCCCTAAACCTTACCCGAAGCCTTACCCTAACCCGTCCCCTAATCCTAACCCGTACGCTAACACTAACCCGTACCCTAACACGTACGCTCACCCTAAACCGTTGTCGTACACTAACCTGTCCCCCAAACCGTCCCCGTCCCCTAACCCTAACCCTAACCCTAACCCTCACCCTAAACCTAACCCTAAACCTAACGCTTACCCGAAGCCTTACCGTAAACCGTCCCCTAATCCTAACCCATACGATAACACTAACACGTACACTAACACGTACGCTCACCCTAAACCGTTGTCGTACCCTAACCTGTCCCCTAAACCGTCCCCGTCCCCTAACCCTAACCCTAACCCTTACCCGAAGCCTTACCCTAACCCGTCCCCTAATCCAACCCGTACGCTAACACTAACCCGTACCCTAACACGTACGCTCACCCTAAACTGTTGTCGTACCCTAACCTGTCCCCTAAACCGTCCCCATCCCCTAACCCTAACCCTAACCCTAACCCTAACCCTTACCCGAAGCCTTACCCTAACCCATCCCCTAATCCTAACCCGTACGCTAACACTAACCCGTAGCCTAACACGTACGCTCAACATAAACCGTTGTCGTACCATAACCTGTCCCCTAAACCGTCCCCGTCCCCTAACCCTAACCCTAACCCTAACCCTAATCCTAACCCTTACCCGAAGCCTTACCCTAACCCGTCCCCTAATCTTAACCCGTACACTAACACTAAACCGTACCCTAACACATACGCACACCCTAAACCGTTGTCATACACTACCCTGTCCCCTAAACCGTCCTCGTCTCCTAACCCTAACCCTAACCCTAACCCTAACCCTAACCCTAACCCTTACCCGAAGCCTTACTCTAACACGTCCTCTAATCCTAACCCGTACGCTAACACTAACCATTACCCTAACACGTACGCTCACCCTAAACCGTTGTCGTACCCTGACCTGTCCCCTAAACCGTCCCCGTCCCCTAACCCTAACCGTAACCCTAACCCTAACCCTAACCCTAACCCGAAGCCTTACCCTAACCCGTCCCCTAATCCTAATCCGTATGCTAACTCTAACACGTACCCTAACACGTACCCTCACCCTAAACCGTTGTCGTACCCTAACCTGTCCCCTAAACCGTCCCCATTCACTAACATTAACCATAACCCTAACCTTAACCCTAAACCTTACCCGAAGCCTTACCCTAACCCGTACCCTAATCCTAACCCGTACGCTAACACTACACCGTACCCTAACACATACGCACACCCTAAACCGTTGTCATACACTAACCTGTCCCCTAAACCGTCCCCGTCTCCTAACCCTAACCCTAACCCTAAGCCTAAACCTAAACCTGACCCGAAGCCTTATACTAACACGTCCTCTAATCCTAACCCATACTCTAACACTAACCCGTACCCTAACACGTACGCTCACCCTAAATCGTTGTCGTACCCTAACCTGTCCACTAAACCATCCCCGTCCCCTAACCCTAACCCTAAACCTTACCCTAACCCTTACCCGAAGCCTTACCCTAACCCGTCCCCTAATCCTAACCCGTACGCTAACACTAAACCGTACCCTAACACGTACGCTCACCCTAAACCTTTGTCGTACACTAACCTGTCCCCTAAACCGTCACCGTCCCCTAAACCTAACCCTAACCCTAACCCTAACCCGAACCCTTACCCGAAGCCTTACCCTAAACCGTCCCCTAATCCTAACCCGTATGCTAACTCTAACCCGTAACCTAACACGTACGCTCAACCTAAACCCTTGTCGTACCCTAACCTGTCCCCTAAACCGTCCCAGTTCCCTCACCCTAACCCTAACCCTAACCCTAACCCTAACCCTTACCCGAAGCCTTACCCTAAACCGTCCCCTAATCCTAACCCGTACGCTAACACTAACCCGTACCCTAACACGTACGCTCACCCTAAACCGTTGTCGTACCCTAACCTGTCCCCTAAACCGTCCCAGTCCCCTAACCCTAACCCTAACCCTAAATCTAACACTAACCCTTACCCGAAGCCTTACCCTAACCCGTCCCCTAATCCTAACCCATACGATAACACTAACCTGTACCCTAACACGTACGCTCAACATAAACCGTTGTCATACACTAAACTGTCCCCTAAACCGTCCCCATCCCCTAACCCTAACCCTAACCCTAACCCTAGCCCTTACCTGAAGCCTTACCCTAACCCGTCCCCTAATCCTAACCCGTACGCTAACACTAACCTGTACCCTAACACGTACGCTCACCCTAAACCGTTGTCGTACCCTAACCTGTCCCTTAAACCGTCCCCGTCCCCTAACCCTAACCCTAACCCTAACCCTAACCCTAACCCTTACCCGAAGCCTTACCCTAACCCGTCCCCTACTCCTAACCCGTATGCTAACTCTAACACGTACCCTAACACGTACCCTCACCCTAAACCGTTGTCGTACCCTAACCTGTCCCCTAAACCGTCCCCATTCACTAACACTAACCATAACCCTAACCTTAACCCTAACCCTTACCCGAAGACTTACCCTAACCCGTACCCTAATCCTAACCCGTACGCTAACACTACACCGTACCCTAACACATACGCACACCCTAAACCGTTGTCATACACTAACCTGTCCCCTAAACCGTCCCCGTCTCCTAACCCTAACCCTAACCCTAAGCCTAAACATAAACCTGTCCCGAAGCCTTATACTAACACGTCCTCTAATCCTAACCCATACTCTAACACTAACCCGTACCCTAACACGTACGCTCACCCTAAATCGTTGTCGTACCCTAACCTGTCCCCTAAACCATCCCCGTCCCCTAACCCTAACCCTAAACCTTACCCTAACCCTTACCCGAAGCCTTACCCTAACCCGTCCCCTAATCCTAACCCGTACGCTAACACTAACCCGTACCCTAACACGTACGCTCACCCTAAACCTTTGTCGTACTCTAACCTGTCCCCTAAACCGTCACCGTCCCCTAAACCTAACCCTAACCCTAACCCTAACCAGAACCCTTACCCGAAGCCTTACCCTAAACCGTCCCCTAATCCTAACCCGTATGCTAACTCTAACCCGTAACCTAACACGTACGCTCAACCTAAACCCTTGTCGTACCCTAACCTGTCCCCTAAACCGTCCCAGTTCCCTCACCCTAACCCTAACCCTAACCCTAACCCTAACCCTTACCCGAAGCCTTACCCTAAACCGTCCCCTAATCCTAACCCGTACGCTAACACTAACCCGTACCCTAACAGGTACGCTCACCCTAAACCATTGTCGTACCCTAACCTGTCCCCTAAACCGTCCCCGTCCCCTAACCCTAACCCTAACCCTAACCCTAACACTAACCCTTACCCGAAGCCTTACCCTAACCCGTCCCCTAATCCTAACCCATACGATAACACTAACCTGTACCCTAACACGTACTCTCACCCTAAACCGTTATCATACACTAACCTTTCCCCTAAACTGTCCCCGTCCCCTAACCCTAACCCTAACCCTAACCCTAAACCTTACCCGAAGCCTTACCCTAACCCGTCCCCTAATCCTAACCCGTACGCTAACACTAACCCGTACCCTAACACGTACGCTCACCCTAAACCGTTGTCGTACACTAACCTGTCCCCTAAACCGTCCCCGTCCCCTAACCCTAAACCTAAACCTAACCCTAACCCTAACCCTTACCCGAAGCCTTACCGTAAACCGTCCCCTAATCCTAACCCATTCGATAACACTAACCCGTACCCTAACACGTACGCTCACCCTAAACAGTTGTCGTACCCTAACCTGTCCCCTAAACCGTCACCGTCCACTAAACCTAACCCTAACCCTAACACTAACCCTAACCCGAACGCTTACCCGAAGCTTTAACCTAAACCGTCCCCTAATCCTAACCTGTATGCTAACTCTAACCCATACCCTAACCCGTACGCTCACCCTAAACAGTTGTCGTACCCTAACCTGCCCCCTAAACCGTCCCCGTTCCCTAACCCTAACCCTAACCCTAACTCTAACCCTAACCCTTACCCGAAGCCTTACCCTAACCCGTCCCCTTATCCTAACCCGTACGCTAACACTAACCCGTACCCTAACACGTACGCTCACCCTAAACCGTTGTCGTAACCTAACCTGTCCCCTAAACCGTCCCCGTCCCCTAACCCTAACCCTAACTCTAACACTAACACTAACCCTTACCCGAAGCCTTACCCTAACCCGTCCACTAATCCTAACCCATACGATAACACTAACCTGTACCCTAACACGTACGCTCACCATAAACCGTTGTCGTACACTAACCTGTCCCCTAAACCGTCCCCATCCCCTAACCCTAACCCCAACCCTAACCCTAGCCCTTACCTGAAGCCTTACGCTAACCCGTCCCCTAATCCTAACCCGTACGCCAACACTAACCTGTACCCTAACACGTACGCTCACCCTAAACTGTTGTCGTACCCTAACCTGTCCCTTAAACCGTCCCCGTCGCCTTTCCCTAACCCTAACCCTAAACCTAACCCTAACACTTACCCGAAGCCTTACCCCAACCCGTCCCCTAATCCTAACCCGTATGCTAACTCTAACCCGTACCCTAACACGTACGCTCACCCTAAACTGTTGTCGTACCCTAACCTGTCCACTAAACCGTCCCCGTCCCCTAACCCTAACCCTAACCCTAACCCTAGCCCTTACCTGAAGCCTTACCCTAACCCGTCCCCTAATCCTAACCCGTACGCTAACACTAACCTGTACCCTAACACGTACGCTCACCCTAAACCGTTGTCGTACCCTAACCTGTCCCTTAAACCGTCCCCGTCCCCGTCCCCTAACCCTAACCCTAACCCTAACCCTAACCCTTACCCGAAGCCTTACCCTAACCCGTACCCTAATCCTAACCCGTACGCTAACACTACACCGTACCCTAACACATACGCACACCCTAAACCGTTGTCATACACTAACCTGTCCCCTAAACCGTCCCCGTCTCCTAACCCTAACCCTAACCCTAAGCCTAAACCTAAACCTGACCCGAAGCCTTATACTAACACGTCCTCTAATCCTAACCCATACTCTAACACTAACCCGTACCCTAACACGTACGCTCACCCTAAATCGTTGTCGTACCCTAACCTGTCCCCTAAACCATCCCCGTCCCCTAACCCTAACCCTAAACCTTACCCTAACCCTTACCCGAAGCCTTACCCTAACCCGTCCCCTAATCCTAACCCGTACGCTAACACTAACCCGTACCCTAACACGTACGCTCACCCTAAACCTTTGTCGTACCCTAACCTGTCCCCTAAACCGTCACCGTCCCCTAAACCTAACCCTAACCCTAACCCTAACCCGAACCCTTACCCGAAGCCTTACCCTAAACCGTCCCCTAATCCTAACCCGTATGCTAACTCTAACCCGTAACCTAACACGTACGCTCAACCTAAACCCTTGTCGTACCCTAACCTGTCCCCTAAACCGTCCCAGTTCCCTCACCCTAACCCTAACCCTAACCCTAACCCTAACCCTTACCCGAAGCCTTACCCTAAACCGTCCCCTAATCCTAACCCGTACGCTAACACTAACCGGTACCCTAACACGTACGCTCACCCTAAACCGTTGTCGTACCCTAACCTGTCCCCTAAACCGTCCCCGTCCCCTAACCCTAACCCTAACCGTAACCCTAACACTAACCCTTACCCGAAGCCTTACCCTAACCCGTCCCCTAATCCTAACCCATACGATAACACTAACCTGTACCCTAACACGTACTCTCACCCTAAACCGTTGTCATACACTAACCTGTCCCCTAAACTGTCCCCGTCCCCTAACCCTAACCCTAACCCTAACCCTAAACCTTACCCGAAGCCTTACCCTAACCCGTCCCCTTATCCTAACCCGTACGCTAACACTAACCCGTACCCTAACACGTACGCTCACCCTAAACCGTTGTCGTACCCTAACCTGTCCCCTAAACCGTCCCCGTCCCCTAACCCTAACCCTAACCCTAACACTAACACTAACCCTTACCCGAAGCCTTACCCTAACCCGTCCACTAATCCTAACCCATACGATAACACTAACCTGTACCCTAACACGTACGCTCACCATAAACCGTTGTCGTACACTAACCTGTCCCCTAAACCGTCCCCGTCCCCTAACCCTAACCCTAACCCTAACCCTAGCCCTTACCTGAAGCCTTACCCTAACCCGTCCCCTAATCCTAACCCGTACGCTAACACTAACCTGTACCCTAACACGTACGCTCACCCTAAACCGTTGTCGTACCCTAACCTGTCCCTTAAACCGTCCCCGTCCCCTAACCCTAACCCTAACCCTAACCCTAACCCTTACCCGAAGCCTTACCCTAACCCGTCACCTAATCCTAACCCGTATGCTAACTCTAACACGTACCCTAACACGTACCCTCACCCTAAACCGTTGTTGTACCCTAACCTATCCCCTAAACCGTCCCCATTCACTAACACTAACCATAACACTAACCTTAACCCTAACCCTTACCCGAAGCCTTACCCTAACCCGTACCCTAATCCTAACCCGTACGCTAACACTACACCGTACCCTAACACATACGCACACCCTAAACCGTTGTCATACACTAACCTGTCCCCTAAACCGTCCCCGTCTCCTAACCCTAACCCTAACCCTAAGCCTAAACCTAAACCTGACCCGAAGCCTTATACTAACACGTCCTCTAATCCTAACCCATACTCTAACACTAACCCGTACCCTAACACGTACGCTCACCCTAAATCGTTGTCGTACCCTAACCTGTCCCCTAAACCATCCCCGTCCCCTAACCCTAACCCTAAACCTTACCCTAACCCTTACCCGAAGCCTTACCCTAACCCGTCCCCTAAACCTAACCCGTACGCTAACACTAACCCGTACCCTAACACGTACGCTCACCCTAAACCTTTGTCGTACCCTAACCTGTCCCCTAAACCGTCACCGTCCCCTAAACCTAACCCTAACCCTAACCCTAACCCGAACCCTTACCCGAAGCCTTACCCTAAACCGTCCCCTAATCCTAACCCGTATGCTAACTCTAACCCGTAACCTAACACGTACGCTCAACCTAAACCCTTGTCGTACCCTAACCTGTCCCCTAAACCGTCCCAGTTCCCTCACCCTAACCCTAACCCTAACCCTAACCCTAACCCTTACCCGAAGCCTTACCCTAAACCGTCCCCTAATCCTAACCCGTACGCTAACACTAACCGGTACCCTAACACGTACGCTCACCCTAAACCGTTGTCGTACCCTAACCTGTCCCCTATACCGTCCCCGTCCCCTAACCCTAACCCTAACCCTAACCCTAACACTAACTCTTACCCGAAGCCTTACCCTAACCCGTCCCCTAATCCTAACCCATACGATAACACTAACCTGTACCCTAACACGTACTCTCACCCTAAACCGTTGTCATACACTAACCTGTCCCCTAAACTGTCCCCGTCCCCTAACCCTAACCCTAACCCTAACCCTAAACCTTACCCGAATCCTTACCCTAACCCGTCCCCTAATCCTAACCCGTACGCTAACACTAACCCGTACCCTAACACGTACGCTCACCCTAAACCGTTGTCGTACACTAACCTGTCCCCTAAACCGTCCCCGTCCCCTAACCCTAACCCTAAACCTAACCCTAACCCTAACACTTACCCGAAGCCTTACCGTAAACCGTCCCCTAATCCTAACCCATTCGATAACACTAACCCGTACACTAACACGTACGCTCACCCTAAAGAGTTGTCGTACCCTAACCTGTCCCCTAAACCGTCACCGTCCCCTAAACCTAACCCTAACGCTAACACTAACCCTAACCCGAACGCTTACCCGAAGCTTTAACGTAAACCGTCCCCTAATCCTAACCTGTATGCTAACTCTAAACCGTACCCTAACCCGTACGCTCACCCTAAACAGTTGTCGTACCCTAACCTGCCCCCTAAACCGTCCCCGTTACCTAACCCTAACCCTAACCCTAACTCTAACCCTAACCCTAACCCTAACCCTTACTCGAAGCCTTACCCTAACCCGTCCCCTAATCCTAACCCATACACTAACACTAACCAGTACCCTAACACGTACGCTCACCCTAAATCGTTGTCGTACACTAACCAGTGCCCTAAACCGTCCCCATCACGTAACCCTAACCCTAACCCTAACCCTAACACTAACCCTTACCCGAAGCCTTACCCTAACCCGTCCCCTATTCCTAACCCGTACGCTAACACTAACTCGTACCCTAACACGTACGCTCACCCTAAACCGTTGTCGTACCCTAACCAGTCCCCTAAACCGTCCCCGTCCCTTAACCCTAACCCTAACCCTAAACCTTACCCGAATCCTTAACCTTACACCTCCCCTAATCCTAACCCGTACGCTAACACTAACCCGTACCCTAACACGTACGCATACCCTAAACTGTTGTCGTACACAAACCTGTCCCCTAAACCATCCCCGTCGCCTAATCCTAACTCTAACCCTAACGCTAACACTTACCCGAAGCCTTACCCCAACCCGTCCCCTAATCCTAACCCATATGCTTACTCTAACCCGTTCCCTAACACGTACGCTCACCCTAAACTGTTGTCGTACCCTAACCTATCCACTAAACCGTCCCCGTCCCCTAACCCTAACCCTAACCCTAACCCTAACCCTTACCCGAAGCCTTACCCTAACCCGTCCCCTAATCCTAAACCGTACGCTAACACTAACCCGTACCCTAACACGTACGCTCACCCTAAACAGTTGTCATACACTGACCTGTCCCCTAAACCGTCCCCGTCCCCATCCCCTAACCCTAACTCAACCCTAACCCTAACCCTTACCCGAAGCCTTACCCTAACCCGTCCCCTAATCCTAACCCGTACGCTAACACTAACCCGTACCCTAACACGTACGCTCACCCTAAACCGTTGTCGTACCCTAACCTGTCCCCTAAACCGTCCCCGTCCCCTAACCCTAACCCTAACCCTAACCCTAACCTTTACCCGAAGCCTTACCCTAACCCATTCCCTAATCCTAACCCGTACGCTAACACTAACCCGTAGCCTAACACGTACGCTCACCATAAACCGTTGTCGTACCATAACCTGTCCCCTAAACCGTCCCCGTCCCCTAACCCTAACCCTAACCCTAACCCTTACCCGAAGCCTTACCCTAACACGTCCTCTAATCCTAACCCGTACGCTAACACTAACACGTAACCTAACACGTACGCTCACCCTAAACCGTTTTCGTACCCTAACCTGTCCCCTAAACCGTCCCCGTTCCCTAACCCTAACCCTAACCCTAACCATAACCCTTACCCGAAGCCTTACCCTAACTCTTCCCCTAATCCTAACCCGTACGCTGACACTAACCCGTACCCTAACACGTACGCTCACCCTAAACCGTTGTCGTACCCTAACCTGTCCCCTAAACCGTCCCCGTCACCTAACCCTAACCCTAACCCTAACCCTAACCCTAACCCTAACCCTAACCCTTACCCGAAGCCTTACCCTAACCCGTCCCCTAATCCTAACCCATACGATAACACTAACCTGTACCCTAACACGTACGCTCACCCTAAACCGTTGTCATACACTAACCTGTCCCCTAAACTGTCCCCGTCCCCTAACCCTAACCCTAACCCTAACCCTAAACCTTACCCGAAGCCTTACCCTAACCCGTCCCCTAATCCTAACCCGTACGCTAACACTAACCCGTACCCTAACACGTACGCTCACCCTAAACCGTTGTCGTACAGTAACCTGTCCCCTAAACGGTCCCCGTCCCCTAACCCTAACCCTAAACCCAACCCTAACCCTTACCCGAAGCGTTACCGTAAACCGTCCCTTAATCCTAACCCATACGATAACACTAACCCGTACCCTAACACGTACGCTCACCCTAAACCGTTGTCGTACCCTAACCTGTCCCCTAAACCGTCCCCGTCCCCTAACCCTAACCCTAACCCTATCCCTAACCCTTACCCGAAGCCTTACCATAACCCGTCAACTAATCCTAACCAGTATGCTAACACTCACCCGTACACTAACGCGTACGCTCACCCTAAACCGTTGTCGTACACTAACCTGTCCCCTAAACCGTCCCCGTCCCCTAACCCTAACCCTAACCCTAACCCTAACCCTAACCCTTACCACAAGCCTTAACGTAACCCATCCCCTAATCCTAACCCATACGATAACACTAACCCGTACCCTAACACGTACGCTCACCCTAAACCGTTGTCGTACCCTAACCTGTCCCCTAAACCGTCCCCGTCCCCTAACCCTAACCCTAACCCTAGCCCTAACCCTTACCCGAAGCCTTACCCTAACCCGTCCCCTAATCTTAACCCGTACGCTAACACTAACCCGTACCCTAACACGTACGCTCACCCTAAACCGTTGTCGTACACTAACCTGTCCCCTAAACTGTCCCCGTCCCTGTCCCCGTCCCCTAACCCTAACCCTAACCCTAACCCTTACCCGAAGCCTTACCCTAACCCATCCCATAATCCTAACCCGTACGCTAACACTAACCCGTACCCTAACACGTACGCTCACCCTAAACCGTTGTCGTACCCTAACCTGTCCCCTAAACCGTCCCCGTCCCCTAACCCTAACCCTAAACCTAACCCTAACCCTTACCCAAAGCCTTACTCTAACCCGTCACCTACTCCTAAACCGTACGCTAACACTAACACATAGCCTAACACGTACGCTCACCCTAAACCGTTGTCGTACCCTAACCTGTCCCCTAAACCGTCCCCATCCCCTAACCCTAACCCTAACCCTAACCCTAACCCTTACCTGAAGCCTTACCCTAACCCGTCCCCTAATCCTAACCCGTACGTTAACACTAAACCGTATCCTAACACATACACACACCCTAAACCGTTGTTGTACACTAACCTGTCCCCTAAACCGTTCCCGTCTCCTAACCCTAACCCTAACCCTAACCCTAACCCTAACCCTTACCCGAAGCCTTACCCTAACACGTCCTCTAATCCTAACCCGTACGCTAACACTAACCCGTACCCTAACACGTACGCTCAACGTAAACCGTTGTCGTACCCTAACCTGTCCCCTAAACCGTCCCCGTCCCCTAACCCTATCCCTAACCCAGCCCTAACCCTGTCCCAAAGCCTTACCCTAACCCGTCCCCTAATCCTAACCCGTACGCTAACACTAACCCGTACCCTAACACGTACGCTCACTCTAAACCGTTGTCGTACCCTAACCTCTCCCCTAAACCGTCACCGTCCCCTCACCCTATCCCTAACCCTAACCCTAACCCTAACCCGAACCCTTACCCGAAGCCTTACCCTAAACCGTCCCCTAATCCTAACCCGTACGCTAACACTAACCCGTATCCTAACACGTACGCTCACCCTAAACCTTTGTTGTACCCTAACCTGTCCCCTAAACCGTCCCCGTCCCCTAAGCCTAACACTAAACCTAACTCTAACCCTTACCCGAAGCCTTACCCTAAACCGTCCCCTAATCCTAACCCGTACGCTAACACTAACCCATACCCTAACACGTACGCTCACCCTAAACCGTTGTCGTACCCTAAGCTGTCCCTTAAACCGTCCCCTTCCACTAACCCTAACCCTTACCCTAACCGTAAACCTTACCCGAACCCTTACCCTAACCCGTCCCCTAATCCTAACCGGTATGCTAACTCTAACCCATACCCTAACACGTACGCTCACCCTAAACCGTTGTCGTACCCTAACCTGTCCCCTAAACCGTCCCCGTTCCCTAACTCTAACCCTAACCCTAACCTTAACCCTAACCCTTATCCGAAGCCTTACCCTAACTCGTCCCCTAATCCTAACTCGTACGCTAACACTAACCTGTACCCTAACACGAACGCTCACCCTAAACCGTTGTCGTACTCTAACCTGTCCCCTAAACCGTCCCCGTCCCCTAACCCTAACCCTAACCCTAACCCTAACCCTAAACCTTTCCCGAAGCCTTACACTAACCCGTCCCCTAATCCTAACCATTACGATAACACTCAACCGTACCCTAACACATACGCTCACCCTAAACCGTTGTCGTACCCTAACCTGTCCCCTAAACCGTCCCCGTCCCCTAACCCTAACCCTAACCCTAACCCTAACCCTTACCCGAAGCCTTACCCTAACCCATCCCCTAATCCTAACCCGTACGCTAACCCTAATCTGTAGCCTAACACGTACACTCACCATAAACCGTTGTTGTACCATAACCTGTCCCCTAAACCGTCCCCATCCCCTAACCCTAACCCTAACCCTAACCCTAACCCTTACCCGAAGCCTTACCCTAACACGTCCTCTAATCCTAACACGTACGCTAACACTAACCCGTAACCTAACATGTACGCTCACCCTAAACCGTTGTCGTACCCTAACCTGTCCCCTAAACCGTCCCCATCCCCTAACCCTAACCATAACACTAACCCTAACCCTTCCCCGAAGCCTTACCCTAACCCATCCCCTAATCCTAACCCATACGATAACACTAACCCGTACCCTAACACGAACGCTCACCCTAAACCGTTGTCGTACCCTAACCTGTCCCCTAAACCGTCCCCGTCCCCTAACCCTAACCCTAACCCTAGCCCTAACCCTTACCCGAAGCCTTACCCTAACCCGTCCCCTAATCCTAACCCGTACGCTAACACTAACCCGTACCCTAACACGTACGCTCACCCTAAACCGTTGTCGTACACTAACCTGTCCCCTAAACTGTCCCCGTCCATGTCCCTGTCCCCGTCCCCTAACCCTAACCCTAACCCTAACCCTTACCCGAAGCCTTACCCTAACCCATCCCCTAATCCTAACCCGTACGCTAACACTAACTCGTACCCTAACACGTAGGGTCACCCTAAACCGTTGTCGTACCCTAACCTGTTCCCTAAACCGTCACCGTCCCCTAAACCTAACCCTAACCCTAACCCTAACCCTAGCCCTAACCCTTACCCGAAGACTTACCCTAACCCGTCCCCTAATCCTAACCCGTACGCTAACACTAAACCGTACCCTAACACGTACGCTCACCCTAAACCTTTGTCGTACACTAACCTGTCCCCTAAACCGTCCCCGTCCCCTAACCCTAAACCTAACCCTAACCCTTACCCAAAGCCTTACCCTAACCCGTCCTCTAATCCTAAACCGTACGCTAACACTAACCCATAGCCTAACACGTACGCTCACCATAAACCGTTGTCGTACCCTAACCTGTCCCCTAAACCATCCCGATCCCCTAACCCTAACCCTAACCCTAACCCTAACCCTTACCTGAAGCCTTACCCGAACCCGTCCCCTAATCCTAACCCGTACGCTAACACTAAACCGTATCCTAACACATACACACACCCTAAACCGTTGTTGTACACTAACCTGTCCCCTAAACCGTCCCCGTCTCCTAACCCTAACCCTAACCCTAACCCTAAACCTTACCCGAATCCTTACCCTAACACGTCCTCTAATCCTAACCCGTACGCTAACACTAACCCGTACCCTAACACGTACGCTCAACGTAAACCATTGTCGTACCCTAACCTGTCCCCTAAACCGTCCCCGTCCCCTAACCCTATCCCTAACACTAACCCTAAACCTGACCAGAAGCCTTACCCTAACCTGTCCCCTAATTCTAACCCGTACGATAACACTAACCCGTACCCTAACACGTACGCTCACCCTAAACCGTTCTCGTACTCTAACCTGTCCCCTAAACCGTCACCATCCCCTAACCGTAACCCTAACCCTAAACCTAACCCTAAACCTTACCCGAAGCCTTACCCTAACCCGTCCCATAATCCTAACCCTTACGATAACACTAAACCGTACCCTAACACGTACGCTCACCCTAAACCGTTGTCGTACACTAACCTGTCCCCTAAACCGGCCCCGTCCCGTAACCCTAACCCTAACCCTAGCCCTAACCCTTACCCGAAGCCTTACCCTAACCCGTCCCCTAATCCTAACCCGTACGCTATCACTAACCCTTACCCTAACACGAACGCACACCCTAAACCGTTGTCGTACACTAACCTATCCCCTAAACTGTCCCCGTACCCGTCCCCGTCCCCTAAACCTAACCCTAACCCTAACCCTAACCTGTCCCCTAAACTGTCCCCGTCACCTAACCCTAACCCTAACCCTAACCCTAACCCTAAACCTTACCCGAAGCCTTACCGTAAACCGTCCCCTAATCCTAACCCATACGATAACACTAACCCGTACCCTAACACGTACGCTCACCCTAAACCGTTGTCGTACCCTAACCTGTCCCCTAAACCGTCCCCGTCCCCTAATCCTAACCCTAACCCTAACCCTAACCCTAACCCTTACCCTTACCCGAAGCCTTACCATAACCCATCCCCTAATCCTAACCCGTATGCTAACACTAACCCGTACCCTAACACGTACGCTCACCCTAAACCGTTGTCGTACACTAACCTGTCCCCTAAACCATCCCCGTCCCCTACCCCTAACCCTAACCCTAACCCTAACCCTTACCCGAAGCCTTACCGTAACCCATCCCCTAATCCTAACCCGTATGCTAACACTAACCCGTACCCTAACACGTACGCTCACCCTAAACCGTTGTCGTACCCTAACCTGTCCCCTAAACCGTCCCCGTCCCCTAACCCTAACCCTAACCCTAACCCTAGCCCTTACCTGAAGCCTTACCCTAACCCGTCCCCTAATCCTAACCCTTACGCCAACACTAACCTGTACCCTAACACGTACGCTCACCCTAAACCGTTGTCGTACCCTAACCTGTCCCTTAAACCGTCCCCGTCGCCTAACCCTAACCCTAACCCTAAACCTAACCCTAACACTTACCCGAAGCCTTACCCCAACCCGTCCCCTAATCCTAACCCGTATGCTAACTCTAACCCGTACCCTAACACGTACGCTCACCCTAAACCGTTGTCGTACCCTAACCTGTCCCCTAAACCGTCCCCATTCCCTAACACTAACCCTAACCTTAACCCTAACCCTTACCCGAAGCCTTACACTAACCCATACCCTAATCCTAACTCGTACGCTAACACTAACCCGTACCCTAACCCGTACGCTCACCCTAATCTGTTGTCGTACCCTAACCTGTCCACTAAACCGTCCCCGTCCCCTAACCCTAACCCTAACCCTAACCCTAACCCTTACCCGAAGCCTTACACTAACACGTCCTCTAATCCTAACCCGTACGCTAACACTAACACGTAACCTAACACGTACGCTCACCCTAAACCGTTTTCGTACCCTAACCTGTCCCCTAAACCGTCCCCGTTCCCTAACCCTAACCCTAACCCTAACCATAACCCTTACCCGAAGCCTTACCCTAACCCTTCCCCTAATCCTAACCCGTACGCTGACACTAACCCGTACCCTAACACGTACGCTCACCCTAAACCTTTGTCGTACCCTAACCTGTCCCCTAAACCGTCCCCGTCACCTAACCCTAACCATAACCCTAACCCTAACCCTAACCCTAACCCTAACCCTTACCCGAAGCCTTACCCTAACCCGTCCCCTAATCCTAACCCATACGATAACACTAACCTGTACCCTAACACGTACGCTCACCCTAAACCGTTGTCATACACTAACCTGTCCCCTAAACTGTCCCCGTCCCCTAACCCTAACCCTAACCCTAACCCTAACCCTAAACCTTACCCGAAGCCTTACCCTAACCCGTCCCCTAATCCTAACCCGTACGCTAACACTAACCCGTACCCTAACACGTACGCTCACCCTAAACCGTTGTCGTACAGTAACCTGTCCCCTAAACGGTCCCCGTCCCCTAACCCTAACCCTAAACCTAACCCTAACCCTTACCCGAAGCGTTACCGTAAACCGTCCCTTAATCCTAACCCATACGATAACACTAACCCGTACCCTAACACGTACGCTCACCCTAAACCGTTGTCGTACCCTAACCTGTCCCCTAAACCGTCCCCGTCCCCTAACCCTAACCCTAACCCTAACCGTAACCCTTACCCGAAGCCTTACCATAACCAGTCAACTAATCCTAACCAGTATGCTAACACTAACCCGTAACCTAACACGTACGCTCACCCTAAACCGTTGTCGTACACTAACCTGTCCCCTAAACCGTCCCCGTCCCCTAACCCTAACCCTAACCCTAACCCTAACCCTAACCCTTACCACAAGCCTTAATGTAACCCATCCCCTAATCCTAACCCATACGATAACACTAACCTGTACCCTAACACGTACGCTCACCCTAAACCGTTGTCGTACCCTAACCTGTCCCCTAAACCGTCCCCGTCCCCTAACCCTAACCCTAACCCTAGCCCTAACCCTTACCCGAAGCCTTACCCTAACCAGTTCCCTAATCCTAACCCGTACGCTAACACTAACCCGTACCCTAACACGTACGCTCACCCTAAACCGTTGTCGTACACTAACCTGTCCCCTAAACTGTCCCCGTCCCTGTCCCCGTCCCCTAACCCTAACCCTAACCCTAACCCTAACCCTTACCCGAAGCCTTACCCTAACCCATCCCATAATCCTAACCCGTACGCTAACACTAACCCGTACCCTAACACGTACGCTCACCCTAAACCGTTGTCGTACCCTAACCTGTCCCCTAAACCGTCCCGTCCCCTA